>NC_058129.1:14427115-14729615 GCF_914725855.1 Thunnus albacares
GTCAATATTCATTTGGGCTCCTGACTGTGGTTTTAAGACAGACTTGAAAAACATATCCTTTTTAAAAATGCTCAATCATAGCAGGGGTGGCTGACGTATACACAAGCCTACACTTCCCATAATCTAACCCAATAGCATCTCTCTTTGCTAGGCCACCCGGTGAAGGAATACGTGTTTGGAGTTCCTTTTTTGTTTTAGAGTCAGTTTGTCAAAAAATATGAGTAAACAAGTGCTACTTTTTTGACATAAACCACTGTCAATGCTGTGAACACTACTAATGAGAGCTCTCTGTGTTTATATGTTTTGTATGTGCAATATTTATGTGTGTATTTACTGTACGTGCATATGTGTATGTTGTTGGCCGTATTGTTTTGGGGAAACTTCATCATGGCGTCCAGCCGAATATGAGAGTAAGTCGACACCGTTTTCCACTCGATTCCAAACATACTTCATACCTCAAACATTGAAAAGTTATTTTAAAACATTAATTCAACTTCTCTGTGACAGAACACAATATAAAAACACTTAAACTCATTAATTCACCACTCATAAGTATTTATTCCTCACCATCTTTCTCATTCTGAGAAGTATCCCGTCTTTGCTCGCTAATCATGCGTCAATGCCCCGAACTGACCCACACTGATGCTCTAACCACTTAATAATAACTCTGTCTAAGCCTCTTGTACAACTGCTCTTAAAGCTCTCAGACTGGCGTGTGTTTCCGTTCCAAGTCGGAGACGAGAGAGAGGGAGAGAGAGTTTGATGGGATTAGCGTTAGGAGTGTATATCTGACTGAGGGGGCTGGAAACTGTTGTATGGTAAAGGAGATCACGGCCAGCTTTACAGTTGTCTTAAGGGATGGAGTTGGTATATTGTTATGGTATATGGTCTTCATTTGTATCTTTACTTTAAATCTTTCCTGATGCAGTTTTAAGCTTCTACAATTTATTTTGATGTGGGTGTTTCTGTCTGTCTCTGCCAGATAAGCTGCGGAGGAGCATGCCTAACCTTGTCAGAGCTCCCAGCATGCCAAGTGTGCCCATTCCAACCAATCCTAGCGCTTCCCCTTTGCTTCGTAACAGCCAGAGCTTTGATTCGTCCAGTGGGCTG
Organism: Thunnus albacares; assembly: GCF_914725855.1. Lineage (NCBI taxonomy): Eukaryota > Metazoa > Chordata > Actinopteri > Scombriformes > Scombridae > Thunnus > Thunnus albacares. The sequence continues at coordinate 14,428,226 of NC_058129.1, forward strand.
GCTCGCCTGCAGTCCTCCAGTAAGATACTACTTCGAAGTGTTTTTTTGTTTTTTTTTTAGATGAAAGTTAATTATTATGAAATATAACATGTTTTAAGATCAGTTAACTCATTTTAGTTTTCTATTTTATGCTTGTGCATCTGTTATCCCCGCCCACCTCCAGTCCCCTCCCCAGGCCAGCTGCAGAACAGAGTCCAGAGCGTGGGCAACTTTTCCTCGTTGTCACGGCAACCCCTAAAAGCCACCGCCTACGTCAGTCCCACTATCAAAGGCTCGGCCACCATGCCGACCTCCACCAGCCTCCAGTCATTGAACTGCAGCAGCGGGAGTAACAGCGGGATCCCCATGCTCAGTAAACTGCCTGGCGGAGGGGCGACGCCCACTTCCACGCCGACCACTCCTCGCAGCAGCCTGCCCCGCCCCGCCTCCTTCATTGGCACCCCAAGCTCCACCCCACGCAGCAAGGCAGCCCAACCAGCGCGCAGGTAAACCCAGTTGGAATCAGATTTAATATGCAGGATTTTTGTTTGCGCTTTTCTGTAAAGGCTGTCAAATTCAACAAATACACAATATATAAAAGTTGTTATTTCATCTTTTCAAATATGTGATATGATCTCAGGTAAAAAAAATTCAACAACAGGTTTGTGCTAGAAGACCAAAAATGTCGCTAGTGGACCAAAGACTTTCCAGAAATTCCCTCTTGAACATTAGGTTTGTGGCAGATTCATCTCATAGCATATTATAAGTACTCCACTCCACACTGATTCTGATGACACTGCATGTAACTGAGCCAGCTGATAACCAGCTTCGCTTAAACACAGTCATTGATGTTGGGCTCAGTGAAACCAGGTAACCCAAAGAGAACCCAACTAAGTGGAACTTTCTTTGTGATAAAAGTTCTTGATTTGTCATTGCAGCATGGCCACCTCAGTATGAATTTGGGTCAGAAATGTAACTAATTTTACATTTAATTAAATATTTAATCAACAGGGATCTTATACTTTTTTCAGTTTATAACAATAATATAGTCAAAATTTCAACGTTGCCAGAAAATCTCCTGCAATATCTTTTCATGAGTCCATAAGCCTTTTTAATTTACAGTCATCTTTTTGTTGGGCTGACAAAATAGGATATTTATTTAATGATTTTTTAAAAAATGATTATTATTTATTTATTTCTACTAGGCTAATTTACATCTGTAGCCTTATCTTGGCGGTAATTTGCAGTAGACGTAAAAATACCATATTTTAGGTGTGACCATAGATTGTAAAAAATAATGGACGTAGCCACTGTGACATCACACATTGGTTTGTGAACTCCTGTTTTGAAGCCTCAGGTTTGCATTTTGACTGTCACCATCTTGGATATTTGGAGCCAGAAGTAACCGTGTTTGGACAAGAGAGTAGAGCTGACCCCAGTGACACATTTAATGATTATGCTAATGCTAATTTTCACTAGCAAAAAAACAGGCTTAAAACTATTAAAAGAAAATGTTCTTACCAGGGAAAAAATGAACATCCGACTCCTTAGAGGGTCTTTTAGAGGAGGGGTTCTCAACCTTTTGTAACTTGAGGCCCACTTCTGATTGTGAAAAAAATTCAGAGGACCACTTTCCCAAATAAAAGAAAAAGACATAACATGACAAAAAAACTGGGCTGTAAATAAGTGTTATGCCACCTGTCAGCTGTATTGACCAAAATAAATATTCTGTTTACCCTCAGTGAGACACTTGGGCTTGCTTCTGAGAAAATAAGATCAAATCGTGGTGGGATGGGTTAGAGGCTGACATGCAGAGTTGCATTCCAAGTTGCTTTCAGTTTGTTTCTTGCCTTTGATTTTGTGACGGTCACAATGGAAAACCCTGACTCACATAAATAGGTGCTGGTGGTGAAAGGCAACAGAAATTTGATTGCCTGTTTTGATTGAGAGGGATATTGACTGGCAGCCAGTATGCAGAATGAAGCAAGGTCAACCTGTGTGAGCTGAAGCTTCAGGCTGTTGTCTGCTGATAGTCCCATTAGTTAATTTTCCAACACAGTGGAAAGAGACATGTCTTCTGAAGCAGGATCCACAGAGAAAGCTAGCTAGCTAACAGCTAAAGCTAGCTCAAAATGTAACTGGTCATTGAAATGATTTATTTAGATATAAAAATAACTAGCTTTGTAAACTTTGTAAATTATTATATTATTTTTTTTTAACAATTTGGCAGTACCACTGCTTCTGCGGCCCACTAGATGGCGTTCTGAGGTCCACCGGTGGGCCGCAGCAGTTTTAGAGGGTCTTTGAAGACTTGAAACTAGCAATTGAGAACAAACTTATTAAGAAACTGTATGCTGAGGTAATAAATCAAGAAGTAGGGTCATTTTCTCATAGACTTCTATACAGACTTCTTTTTGGTGCCACTGGAATCACCCTCTGCTGGCCATTAGAGGGAATGCAAGTTTAAGTCACTTTCACATTGGCTTCACTTTTCAGACCCGGAGCTATCCACTTTGGTGTGACCCTTTTGTTGTTCTTCCTTTTTTCCAGTTTACTGACGCCTCCAAAGAGCTTGTCCACCCTCAGTGCCCTTCGTGACAGCACCTGGAGAGACGGCTGCTACTGATGAATGGATGAACTGGTGCAGTAGTGCAGTGGTACCCCGCTGGCTGGGGTAACTCACTACTCCTCAACATCAAAGTTTTCATTGGGGACCTTGAATGGGTTTGACCAAAAAGTAACTGTTAAGATGACCTTAAATCTGAGATCCTGCATAGAATAGTTAAAATGGTATCAGACGGACCACAGTTGAGGGGTCTCCACATGAACTGATCTCTCATGTCACCTATTCGATTCTATGCAGAATTTCTTCGGGGAAGGCGGGTTGATTCTTTTGTTTTTTTCTGGATTTGAGTGTGTGAGTTTGGTCTGTGCCAAGTTGCTCTTGTGCAATAAACCACTGGCTGTAGGGTACCAGTAATACTAACCTGCTAAAGAGGGCTGCCAGTTTTTATGAAATGAGCCTCACGATATTATATTTATTTATATATTTATTTTGAATAAATGTTTTGACTAATCACGTGTTTTCCCTCTGGCAAGAAGCGCCAATGATGCTGCTAAAATTTAATCAGTCCCTGTTAGATTGGGCACATTTGGTCTAATTTTTACAAGCAAGACATTAAAGTATGTATTCGTGTTCAAAGCTAACTATTAAGTGTGCATATATATATATATATATATATATATATATATATATATATGCAATATTATTGAATTTTAAATGTGAATCTTGACCAAAATGAAATGTCTGAATGTGTTTACAAAATTGTCTCACCATGGCATCACAAAACTTTGTGCATATTAACACTTTAAAATTGTTTAATGACCTATAAGGGATCTGTTCATGTTGCACTTTGTATAAATCTCTGGACTTACTGATATTTTTATGTTCTGTTTACTAATAATTGCACTTCCTTTTACATTTGCAACTGTTGTTAATAATATGTTTTTGGGAGATATCACAGTTAAACACGGCATAATGTAGCACTCTTTGTTTGTAATATTTGACTTATGTTTTTAAATGACCATTATCACAGCACATTTCACAAAATCCTAACACTTTGTTACTGTGATGGACTGAATGAGTGAAACATTTTAATAAAACACACTGAATTAAAGCTGTCTTTTCCCACTACTTTATGTTGAATATAAACATGCAAGTCTTATGTATAACCAGTAAAATTATGAATTACTGTATCTTCCAATCAGTATGTAACAAGATGTGGAAAAGTGCACCAAGAGGTTGGCTGTTGGCATTTTAATGTTGCCACCTTGTGGTAGAATTAAATATCTCAACATGGATTTAACACAAAGGAGGAGATGGCATGAAATACAAAAGACTATTGTTTTCACCATGCAGGCAGATTTAGCAATGCAATCCTAGAAATGGGATATTTTTTACCCTGCAAAGCTGTCAGTGTGATGCTAAATAAATTAATACATTTCAATGAAGGTGACTTTCATACTTGTCTGATTATGAATGACATTTAGGAGCACAAAAAGTTGATATTCAGTCTTCAAGGAGTGTGTCTGTACCCTTGTTACACTTAACATTTCATTAACAGACATTTTCTTTGGATCTCCATTTGCTTGGGGAGTTTCACTGGTTTGGATACCTCATCTGCACTGCAGCTCCCAGTGTCACCAGTCTGATGACCAGCAACACAGCAGCAGTTCTACCTGGATTGGGGTGTAACTTTCTGACTGAAGATTGAAAAAATCTCAAATGAAAATTGTCTTCAACTGGTGTAAAACTTCAGCTCACTGTGTTTGACAGCAACACTGAAGTTTAAAAGTTGTGGGTTCAATCCTCAAGTACATTTGATACCCTTTATGTGACACTAATGAAAACAGTTTGTGTTATAATACTAATGTACTTTGGGGAGTTTCACTGTTGCTGTTGTGTGCAGTCACACAGGCGAGGGTCCATTCAGGTATGCCAGGCTGGGTTTTACCTTTTACCAAAGGTTGTTCAATCTTAAATTGAGAAGCTAACTTTCAAAATTTGATTCAGGATTGAACCCACAACCTTAAAGCTTGAGTGCAGCCATCTACCACAATGAGCCACAGAGTAAAACTGCTGCCAAGAGGTTTCACCAAAGGTTTTCAATCTTCATCAAGGTAGCTGATCAAACCAGGGGGAGTGGGGAGTTTCACTGCTTTGGTAACCTTGACTGCACTGCAGCTCCCAGTGTCACCAGCAATGCAGGCACTGAAACGAACCACGTCACAGCCAGGCTGCCCGGTGTTATGGACAAACTGGTCCTTGTGGTTCAGCCAGTGGTCTGCACTGAAGCAGTTTTTCGTGGAGTGGGGTGTTACCCTCCTTGTGGTAACTTTCTGACTTTGTTGAAGTTGTAGGTTCAACTCTGAGCCAATCAGCTGTGTAAAACTTTAGCTCACTGTGTTTGATCGCAACACTGAAGTTTAAAAGTTGTGGGTTCAATCCTGACTTGATCAGTCTTTTTTTTTAAAGTTAATGGCTGTATTTAATTTGAAAACCCTTGGTAAAGGTTTTGTCACTTGGGCATCACTGTTTTAAAATGTGTTTCAAAGGTTTTAAGGTTCAAGCCAGAGCTGCTTGGAGATTTTTTAAAGCCAATATCTTGCATGGTGACTGCTCTGGTTCAGTAGCTCAGTCTGTTTGGCAGCTGTTTAAAGTTTTTGACATTGGATGTTCAATCCTGGAACAGTCAGTCTTCTTAATAACACAAGATAAACCACTGAAGACTGAAAATGTTTAATGACAACACCCTGACACCATCTGAGCCAGTTGTGCACAGTGTTAGAAAGTTCCATTAAAGCTTTAAGATTGCGAGTTCAATTCTGGTTTGCTCAGCTGCCTTGATGAAGATTGAAAAGTTTTGCTGAAACATCTTGGCTGCCGATTTGCTTTGTGGCTAAATGTGTTAGACAGCTGCACTTAAGCTTTAAGATTGTGGGTTCAATTCAGAGGAGGGTTGTTTTCTTTGGGGTTTTTTTAAGCGAATAACGTCCATAAAGATTTAGATGCTCTGTCAAAATACCTTTTTAGGGACGTGATCCGGTAGCGTGAACTGTTTGGTAACTTTTTGACTTTGTTGAAGCTATGGGTTCAGTCCAGCCAGACCACTGAGGACTGAAAACACCAAATGGAAACTCTGTGGCAGTGTAAAGCTTTAGTTCACTGTGTTTGACAGCAGCATTGAAGTTTAAACTTTGTGGGTTCAATCCTGACTTGATCAATCACTTTGTAAAGTTAGCAGCTGTATTTAAGATTGAAAACCCTTGGTAAAGGATTGACCCTCGAGTTTCACTGTGTAAAATTATGCCACTTCAAGGTTTTAGGGTTCAAGCCAGAGCTGCTTGGAGATTTTTTAAAACCAATATCATGAGCCATGGTTGTCCTGGTCCAGTAGCTCAACCTGTTGGCAGCTGGTGGAAGGTTTTGAATTTGTGGGTTCAATCCTGACACTGGCAGGTAAATTTTTAAAGTCAGACACACTACTGAAGATTGAAAACCTGATAAGATCAGTGGATGCTATCTGAACCTGTAGCTCACTGCGTTGAACAGCTACGTTGAAGTTTTAAGGTAATGGGTTCGAATCCCGAGTCGGTCACTGACTTTTGAACATCATCACTCAGAGGAGAGGTTTAAAAGCGCTCAGAGAAGAGGTCTGATTGCGAAGGGGACCTGGTGGAGTGACGGCTTCGTCAACACAGATCTCAGATACGTCTGCGGACGTGAGGTGGCTGGTTCGATCCCTCTCCTTCACCAGTAACTGGAGCAAAAAAACTGTGTCCCACATGGGTGGGTAAGGGGGGGGGCCTTGTCCTCCCCCGATGTTTCGCAGGTCTGTACACAGGGGGTTATGAAAGAGGAAGTCCTGTCCAGCTGAAGTTTTACTGATGCATGAAGGTGCGAACAAGTTTTTAAAAATGTTGGAAGTCTCTTGCTATCGCATGTTTGTTGCTTATTATGTTGTGTCATTATTAATACACAAAGCCACCGCCTTCCTATCGGGGTAAAATGAAAAATTCTCAAATGACACTCTGCGTCTACATACTGGTGTAGACTGCTGTGATACTTATACATGTACTTTATATGTGCTCTTATACTTAGATATATGTACTCTGTTTGGTTGGATCCAATATCAATACTTTGTAAACCAACATTACAGGCAGAACAACCAAGAAGATCTTTATCCCTCAGCGGGGATTGAACCAACTACCAACATGCTCAGGTGCTTATCACCTGACACTCATCCTTCTGAGCTATCCTTCTGGTTGACAATATCACTATTTATCTCATCCAAATCTTGTTCTTGCACCCCTCATGTTAGACATTTGTAACTCAGGGCTATATGGCATGTATGTGTTCACAGCTATCACTTACTTTGTTAGGGTTAGTTTATTTTGGTGAGTTGGGGATTGAACCAGCAACCTTGAGAACACCAGCCCTTTTACATAACCACTCAGCCAGTTACAGTTCCCACCTACCACCTCTGGAAAATGCTAAATCAATTTGTTCCAAATGCATCATGCCAAAGAAAGTATGATTAAGAAACAGTTCTTCTGAAGCACAAGTTGAAATCCATTTCCATATACTTGCTTTTAAATGGTTCATGGTTATTGCTCTCTTTATGCACCAGTGATTTTGTTAATTTGCTGGCCTGGAATCCAACGTGGTTTCTTCATTTTTCTGAATGGTTAATACGTTGTGGTCATCAGCCCGTTTCTGTAACCACTTGGCCAGTCACTGACCGACCAAAGAAAATGTGTATTGATGTTTTTTTCGTGAGCCTGGCAGAATTAACGATATCATCATTTGAACAGGGTAATTTTGACACTGTGTTGCTATATCAATTAAAATGTTTTGTTAGAGAGGACAAAAAGCTGCACATGTAGCTAGCTTCCATAAACGAGCAGGAGACAGCAGTGTGGCCACAGTGAAACAAGCCACCTCACAGCCAGGCTGCCCGGTGTTACGGACAAACTGGTCATGGTGGTTCAGCCAGTGGTCTGCACCAAAGCAGTTTGATGTGGTGTGGGGTGTTACCCACCCTTGTGGTGACTTTCTGACTTGTTGAAGTTGTGGGTTCAACCCTGAGCCTATTAGCAGCACAAAACTTTAGCTCACTGTGTTTGACAGCAGCACTGAAGTTTCAAACTTGTGGGTTCAATCCCAACTTTATCAGTTTTTTTTTAAAAGTTAGCAGCTGTATTTAAGGTGTAAAACCCTTGGTAAATGTTTGACCCTAAAGCATATTTTAAAACAGTTAGGCTCAAGGGTCAAACCTTTTACCAAGGGTTTTCAATTTTAAATACAGCTGCTAACTTAAAAAGTGACTGATCAAGTTAGGATTGCTTTTAGGCAATTTCTTTGAAGTTTAAAGGTTATGGGTTCAATCCTGACACTGGCAAGTAAATTTTTAAAGTCAGACATACTACTGAAGATTGAAAACCTGATAAGACCAGTGGCTGCTGTCTGAACCTGTAGCTCACTGTGTTAGGTAGCTTCAGTTGAAGTTTTATGGTAATGGGTTCGAATCCCGAGTCGGTCACTGACTTTTGAACATTATCACTCAGAGGAGAGGTTTAAAAGCGCTCAGAGAAGAGGTCTGATTGCGAAGGGGACCTGGTGGAGTGACGGCTTCGTCAACACAGATCTCAGATACGTCTGCGGACGTGAGGTGGCTGGTTCGATCCCTCTCCTTCACCAGTAACTGGAGCAAAAAAACTGTGTCCCACATGGGTGGGTAAGGGGGGGGGCCTTGTCCTCCCCCGATGTTCCGCAGGTATGTAAGCAGGGGGTTATGAAAGAGGAAGTCCCGTCCAGCTGAGGTTTTACTGATGCATGAAGGTGCGAACAAGTTTTTAAAAATGTTGGAAGTCTCTTGCCATCGCATGTTTGTTGCTTATTATGTTGTGTCATTATTAATACACAAAGCCACCGCCTTCCTATCGGGGTAAAATGAAAAATTCTCAAATGACACTCTGCGTCTACATACTGGTGTAGACTGCTGTGATACTTATACATGTACTCTTGTACTTTATATGTGCTCTTATACTTAGATATATGTACTCTGTATTTGGTCTGAGCCAATATCAATACTTTGTAAACCAACATTACAGACAGAGCAACCAAGAAGTTCTCTATCCCTCAGCGGGGATTGAACCAACAACCAACAGGTTCAGGTGCTTATCACCTGTCACTCATCCTATTGAGCTATCCTTCGGGTTGACAACACTGATGTTTATCTCATACACATCTTGTTCTTACACCCCTCATGTTACACTTCACATTTCATGAAAATGACATATTGGTAACTCAGGGCTATATGGCTTGTGTGTGTTCACAGCTACCACTTGCTTTGTTAGGGTTAGTTTATTTGGGTTAGTTGGGGATTGAACCAACAACTTTGTGGACACCAGCCGTTGATATATCCACTCAGCCAGTCACAGGACACACCCACCAACTCCGGAAAATGCTAAATCAATAAATTCTAAATGCATCATGCCAAGAAAGTATGATTAAGAAAGTGTTCTTCTAAAGCAGAAGTTGAAATCCATTTTCATACACTTGCTTTGAAGTGGTTCCTGTTTATTGCTCTCTTTACTCTTAATTGAAGACAGAAAAGCTCAAATGAAATTTTTTTTACAACTGGTGTAAAACTTTATCTCACTGTACATTGATGTAACTTTCACCACCCTGGCAGAATTAAAGATGTCATCGTTAGAACAGGGTGATTTTGACACTGGGTTGCTATATCAATTCAAATGTTTTGTTAGAGAGGTCAAAGAGTTGCACCTGCAGCGTCCATAAACGAGCAGGAGACAGTGGTGTGGCCGCACAGCCAGTCTGCCCGATGTTACGGACAAACTGGTCCCGGTGGTTCAGCCAGTGGTCTGCACTGAAGCAGTTTTACATGGAGTGGGGTGTTACCCACCTTGTGGTGACTTTCTCACTTTGTTGAGGTTTGCTTCAGTGAGGCCACATCACTGTCTCCTGCTTGTTTATGGACACTACAGGTGCAACTGTTTGTGCTCTCAACCAAAACATTTGAACTGATTCAGCATTAGTGTCAAAATCACCCTGTTCCAAGGATGATATTTTTAATTCTGCTGGGGTGGCAAAGGTTACATCAATGTACAGTGAGATAAAGTTTTAGACGAGTTGAAAAACATTTTCATTTGAGGTTTTCTATCTTCAGCCAGAAAGTTACCAAAAGTGTTGGTAACACCCCAATCCAGGTAAAATTGCTGCCTGTGTTGCTGGTTATCAGACTGATGACACTGGGAGCTGCAGCCACCTCACAGCCAGGCTGCCCGGTGTTACGGACAAACTCGTCCTAGTTGGTCAACCAGGTGTCTGCACCGAAGCAGTTTTACATGGAGTGGGGTGTTACCCACCCTTGTGGTAACTTTCTGACTAAAGATTGAAGTTGTGTGTTTGAACCAGAGACAATCAGCTGGGTCAAGCTTTAGCTCACTGTGTTTGACAGCAACACTGAAGTTTTAAGGTTGTGGGTTCAATCCTGACTCGATCAGTCATTTTTTAAAGTTAGCAGAACTGTTTGGAGATTTTTTAAAGCCAGTATCTTGACTTGTGATTGTCCTGGAATAGTAGCTCAGCCTGATTGGCAGCAAGTTGAATGTTATGTAGTTGTGGGTTCAATCCTGAGTCTGTCTCAAGTCAGCGACACTGCTGAAGGTGGAACAGCTCTGATAAGAAGTCTGATTCCTTATCTGGTTGTGAAGCTCACTGTGTTAGACAGATTCTATGAAGTTTAATTGTCGTGAGTTCAATCCCAGCACTGTCTGACGCACTCCTGAAGATTGAGAATCTTCCATTTTAACACAATGAGCCACAAGAGTCAAGCATTTACTAAGGCCTTTACATCTTAAATACAGCTGCTAACTTTAAAAAAACTTTTTCAAACACAGTGAGCTAAAGCTTTATTATTTAGCATTTTCCAGAGATGGTGGGTGTGTCCTGTGACTGGCTGAGTGGATATATCAAACGGCTGGTGTTCATAAGGTTGTTGGTTCAATCCCCAACTCACCCAAATAAACCAACACTAACAAAGCAAGTGATAGCTGTGAACACACACATGCCATATAGCCCTGAGTTACAAATATGTCATTTTCACATTGTAACATGAGGGGTGCAAGAACAAGATGTGTATGAGATAAACATCAGTGTTGTCAACCAGAAGGATAGCTCAATAGGATGAGTGACAGGTGATAAGCACCTGAACCTGTTGGTTGTTGGTTCAATCCCCGCTGAGGGATAGAGAACTTCTTGGTTGCTCTGTCTGTAATGTTGGTTTACAAAGTATTGATATTGGCTCAGACCAAATACAGAGTACATATATCTAAGTATAAGAGCACATATAAAGTACATGTATAAGTATCACAGCAGTCTACACCAGTATGTAGACGCAGAGTGTCATTTGAGAATTTTTCATTTTACCCCGATAGGAAGGCGGTGGCTTTGTGTATTAATAATGACACAACATAATAAGCAACAAACATGCGATAGCAAGAGACTTCCAACATTTTTAAAAACTTGTTCGCACCTTCATGCATCAGTAAAACTTCAGCTGGACAGGACTTCCTCTTTCATAACCCCCTGTGTACAGACCTGCGAAACATCGGGGGAGGACAAGGCCCCCCCCCTTACCCACCCATGTGGGACACAGTTTTTTTGCTCCAGTTACTGGTGAAGGAGAGGGATCGAACCAGCCACCTCACGTCCGCAGACGTATCTGAGATCTGTGTTGACGAAGCCGTCACTCCACCAGGTCCCCTTCGCAATCAGACCTCTTCTCTGAGCGCTTTTAAACCTCTCCTCTGAGTGATGATGTTCAAAAGTCAGTGACCGACTCGGGATTCGAACCCATTACCTTAAAACTTCAACGTAGCTGTTCAACGCAGTGAGCTACAGGTTCAGATAGCATCCACTGATCTTATCAGGTTTTCAATCTTCAGTAGTGTGTCTGACTTTAAAAATTTACCTGCCAGTGTCAGGATTGAACCCACAAATTCAAAACCTTCCACCAGCTGCCAACAGGTTGAGCTACTGGACCAGGACAACCATGGCTCATGATATTGGTTTTAAAAAATCTCCAAGCAGCTCTGGCTTGAACCGTAGGCGTCCAACACAGTGAGCCACAAGATGAGATGGAACTAACCAGTCTTCATCCAAGGTTTTTAATCTCCAGCAGTGTGTCTGATTTTAAAAAAGTCTCAGACTGTCTCAGGATTGAACCCACAACCCTAAAAGTTCAATACAGTACAGAAACAAAGTGAGGCTCAAAGTGTTGATGAGTTCCGGTGCAGGAGGATCTGGGTTTAATCCCCAGTTGATTTTGAGTATTATGAAGCCTGACACCCAGAGGAAACACTGAGAAGCTTTTAGGAGCAATGCGTACATAATATCTGGTCGCTCATAGTGTTAAGGACCTCCAATGTTGATTTTGGGGACATGGAGTTGAGTCTCAGATATTGCAGTGATTTTTGAAGTCCTACTCCCAGATGGAATAGTGAAAAGCTATTAGAAATGCAGTCATGATACCTCAGTCCTGATGGCTCAAGGTATTACATAACTGTGTAGGTGTTTGGAGGACGTGGGTTCAATTGCTAGGGGATTTTGAGTACTTTGAAGTCCAACATCTAGAAGAAAAACTGAAAAGCTTGTTCCTGAGAGATATAAGTAGGGGGGTTATGAAACAGGAAATCCGAACTGGCTGATTTTTTTTTTTTTTTTCTTTAACGAAGCATGAAGTAGCAACAAAGCATTTTAAAAATGTTGGATGAGTTATGCATATCGCTCTAACAGAGAGTGCCTTAGCAAATAAAATGCAGCTGGCAAAATATTTTAGAGCAATAGATTACACCATACTGTAATTGTCATAAGTACTCCAATACTTCAAATACTTAACTCACTATTGTTGTGACTACCTGTTGTCTGTTCTTTAGGAACTGACCTGTGTCACTTTAATCTGCTGCATGTTGTCAACTGGTGTTTTATACTATGTATGTATGTTTTATAGTATACTTATAAGTAGCCTAATAATAAGTAGTAGCTTTCTTTAGGAGCTGATTGACTAATTGTTAGTTTACACTTGGATTGTTTGTCTGATGGTTATGTGGTTACTGCTGGGTGTACAACAAATTGCTCCTCAGGGATAATAAAGATATCCTTGATCCACTTTCTTCTATTATTTATGACCTGCATGTTGTTCATCCATTTTACACATTAGATGAAACAGAGTAGCCTATAAAGGCCGATGCATGTGTTCTGTTAGTGTTTTTAAGACTTTTGTTTAGGTTTGAGAACATGGTTTTGGAGGTTGAACCAACACTTATCTGTCAAATATTTTACATCCCCTTGGTATGAATGTAGGTCAGTCCTCTAGACTTGCAATCTGCTTTCATGGTCTTAAAAACAAAATTAAGCTTTAACCCAGAACCTCAGGGTGATCTTCTGTCTGATACAGAAGATCGTACTTATGGATGATATAGGTCGTCCATAAGAACTTACACAATACATACTGAGGCGACAGAATTTACAAGTTAATAAAATAATTACATACACAAAATTTTTATTTGAAGGTGTTTATTGAGATCCAGTCTCAGTTAACCAAATGTTTGATGCATGTGGTCACATCCTTGTTGCTACCTTCAGCTGAAAGGACAGACTGTGAAGCAGGAAGTGGGAGAATCCAATTTGATTTACAGAAGGGGAAACCCAGACTGTATTAAGTGCTTCCACTGCCCAGAGGACAGAGTGAAAAGGTATTAGGAACAGTGAGCCCATTGATCCCTGGTGGTTCAAAGTGTCAGGTACCTCTACAGCTGATTTGGGGACATAGGTTCAATTCTGACATATTAAAGTGAATTTTGAAGTCCTACACCAACATGGAATAGTGAAAAGCTTTTAGAGATGGAGTCCAAGTACCTTGGTGGTTATGGCTCAAGGCGTGTTGCTGTTCAAGATGTTCAACAGTTCTGTACACAGGGGCGTTATGAAGCAATTACCTACACTGAGCTGAAATTTTATGAAGGTGTGACAAATGTTTTAGAAAGGTTATAAGTCTCTTGCCATCACATGTTCTCTCTTTATTATATTCATTAATATATTAAATAAATGCAAAATTCTCAAATGACACTGTATCTTTTCGACTTGGATGTACTTGATAGGAGCAAATTGTAGTAGCCAATGATAAAGACTTAGAGTAACCAAGAATATCAGCTGCCAACAGCAAGGATCTAACCAACAATCAGAATGTCGACAGGCGTCAAAAACACCTGCTACTTATCCTGCTAAACTATCTCTTAGACCAAGGAATCTGTCCATATTCTGATGTCATGTACCTGTACTCCTGATGTTACACTTAACATTTAAAAATTTATCTGAAAGCTGTTTCTCTCCTTGTACTTGGGGGAGTTTCACTGAGTTTGACCCTGAAAGATGGTCAGTGTGATGCTAAATCATTGAATATAGGCTGAGTGAATATTTAAGAGCACAAATAGTTGCATCTATAGCGTCCTTAAACAAGTAGGAGACAGTGGTTTGAACTCACTGAAACATCACATGAAAACATATCAGTGTTAATCTGTGGCTCACTGTGTTGACTTGAACATTGAATTTTGAAAGTTAGCTTCTCAGTTGAAGATTGAACAACTTCTGGTAAAAGTGGCTCATGGTTCACTGTGTTAAATTGCTTGTTTTATGGTTGTTGGTTCAAGTCATGGCCATCTGGTAACTTTTGAAAACCAGTATCTTGATTAAAGACAGAAATGTTGTGACAAAATGTTCCTTCAGCAGCATGGTCCAGTAGCTCAACCTGTTTGGCAACACTGAAATTTCTCAGTTTCTTACACTTACACTATACACACTGTAATGTCTGCGAAAGGAAAATCATTTTAAGTGAAAATCTGCATAATATGTGCTTCAGAGACCAAGTATTCTAACTCTAGCTGAACAATGTGTGCCAACATGGCCAACGATGCAGACAATTTGCATACTGACAGAATTTATGGGTTAATGAAACAACTACACATGCAAACATTTCATTTAATTTTCATTTGTTGAAATCTGGACTCAGTTACCTAAATGTTTGCTGCATGTGCTCCCATCCTTGTTGCTACCTTCAGGTAAAAGGGCATATTGTTAAACAGGAAGTGGGAGAATCCAAATAAATTTATAGAAGGGGAACCCAGACTGTACTAAGCGGGGAGGAGTACAGGGGGTGTCTGATGTTGTCTATTGTGAATATTTCATTACTACAGTAGTATTGTTTTAACGTTGTTGTCATTGCTTTTTTTTATTTCTCTTGTATGAAATATTGTAAGTATGGATGAATTGAGTGAAGACTAACTAGCAGATATGAGAGTAAAGTTACTCCAAGAAAACAGTCATGATGGCAGGTTTATTTTTAAACAGGAGCAGCTAGAAAGCAGGGAAACAACAGCTAATAAATACCAGTTTATATTGTATATGTATCTTTTCCATAGGTCATTGTTTTCCAATGTTATGAACTTAATATCCCTCACTAACTACCAGCATGTGCTAGCATAGGTCAGTTTCCACTGTTGTTTGCAAAGTTTCCTTATGTTCATATAATTACTTTTTTTATTGTGTGAAACCCAAGAACATCAATCATGACCATAAATAATGTCAGGGAGAGATTTTCCTGCCATAATAGTTGATGTATGTAAATATTGTCTGTAACTTACACTTTGAATTCACACTGAACAATAAATATTCAACTTCAGAGATGTTTCCAGAATCAGCTTTCATTAGGGGGCATAATTATTTAATTAAAAAATAAATTTATTACTCAAATAATTCGGCTATAACACTATACTTGAGTATTTAATCAAGCCTATATTTTTCATACTGTATGCTGTGTTGTTGTTATATCTGCCACTATGGTAAATTTTCACATTGCAGAGCAATGAAGATAAAAATAGGCAACCAAGGATCTCAGTTTACCGATAGAGGGCCACGGACACGCAGACCCCAATGATGTAACAGCATCTCCCGTCTTACCAAAGATGATCAGGACAGAAAGACGTCTCACTCTTCTCTTGGTACAGTCCTACAATCTCGTCCATATTTAGGGCTGCAACTAAATACTGATTATTGTCGATTGCTTTTTGTTCTTTAATTGATGCATGATGTACTCTATAAAATGTCAGAAAACAGTGAAATATACCCATAACATAATCCAAAAACATTTAGTTTACGATGGTATAAAAAAAGGGAAATAGCAAATTCTTACATTTGAGAATATGGATCAATATTTAGTATCTCTGAAGATAGGTCCATTCTTACAATTGTTGAATTTTATCGGCCACTCAGTTAGTTAGGCCTAACTGTCCCAGATTAGATTTTTGTTTGAACCAAATAAAAAAAAAAAGAATACACACACTATATAAACAGTGTTAAAATATTAGATTCAACGCTGAAATCGTGATGAGCCGAGTACTCTATTTTTTATTATTATTATTATTGTTATTATTATTATTATTATTATTATTATTATTTTATTTTTGACAGAGTGATACATCTTTCACTTGTATACGATCTTTGTTCACACACGCCCAGCCTCAGCACCAGCGCATCCTTTCTCCACGGGGTTTTTCCCCCTTCCGTCCGCACCAAGATAACAAGAAACCATGAAAGGGATGAGGCCTTCGTGATAAATACAAACACTGCTGGACCTCGTTCTTCACCCCCCGGAGCTCGTTTCTCGCGGTCCGTTATGTCTGTGAGCCTGCTCCCCCTCTCGCCATGCCCGCTGCTGAACGCCACCTGCCGCCGCCGCTCCTGCTCTTTCTGCCGTCGTTGCTTTTGATTATTTCCTGCCTGGATCATGGGGCGGTGAGAGCAGCGGAGGAGGAGGGCGGCGGCTTGCCCCCCTCCTCGCCCGGGGACAATGGCCTCACCGCCGCGGTCGGAGACCAGTCAGCCACCGACCCGACCGCCCCGGGGCGATTTCTCGGCCCCTCCGCCTTGTCAGCAGGTAAACATAAACAAAAAAAAACCCGGCCCTGCTTTAGTCACTCATTGTTACAGAAAATGGAAATGAGCTTTAACAGAGGAACCAGCTGTGACTCATAACTGGAGCAGGTAGCTGTAGTGTTATTTGTTATTGTTATCTGGCTTAATGATTCTTAATGGTTCAGTACATTGTCATGCATTATTTAGATATATCCAGTATAAACAGACTATATTGTTGTTGAGGAAATGAAGGGCAAAAGGCACATATCTTAAGAAAATATACAGTATTTTATGTCTATTTTTAAAATACAAAAAATAAAAAACACTCTTTTCTCTGAAACTTTTTCATTTAGACCTGTTTAATTGAGTGGCAAAACCATATTTTGGATATATATATTTGCCGATATGAGGTCTTTACCAGTTTCCAACATTTTGAGCCACTTATAGATTTTTTTTTAGCAAATTGCATCTCACACAGCACACTCACTCACACAGAAAGGAAAGGCTACCACTGATTTAATATTTAAAACTAGATTAAAACACATCACCTGTCTTCATTAAATCAAACCTACGGTGTGTTCTCGTCAACTAACCTACATGAACAGCTATTTGTCTGAATGATTGGCTACTTCTATTGATAAGATATTGGATATAATTCACAGGCACTCTGGCCAACAGACTAATAGGATTATGATGTATAATGTCAAATTTTGAGGGATTAAGGGTTTTTTTTATCTTTTTTGGCCTGCGCAGGTGATGTATTAATGGAGAGCATGGTAATCCATGCTGCTCTGCTGATACAGTAGGTAAGCCTGTGCTCGCTGATGGCCTCAACACCACAAAGTCTGTCTTTACATTTGATGTGGGCATGTACAGTGGCCCCAAAACCCCCACAAAGCTCATGTGAAGGATCTCCAGCAGTATCATTTAGCACAGACTACTTGAACTTGACAGACAATGACATACTATATGAGTGATTTATTAAGCAACATAACCTAATAACAGTACATGACAGCAAAAAGCTTCTGTTCTATAAGTAATAAGTCTAATGAAAACATCAGTAAGGCATGTGACATCACGGCGCGTGACATGCTAAGAGGAACATGCTGACAGACCACATGTTCTAATCAAAAGCTTAAATTTCAGACACATACAGTATGTGTTGTCCTGAAGTGGGTGAATATTACATTAAACCATTCTCTAGGGCTCTAAACATTTTATAAGATTTTAAAAAAGGCTAAAAAAAAAAGTTGATATTCTGGAGACATAAGGTGCCATATGTGATACTCAAAATTAGCACCTCATCAACTATGAGTCTCACTGACTCTACATGCAGTTTTCCTCTCGACTGTCACTTGGTTTTGATGTATTTTTCATCCTCCAACCGATTCAGCTGCGCTTGCCTCATCATTTTTTCATGGCGAGAGAAAGGTTACTGAGGGAATATGTCAGTGGAGAGCACTGCTGAGAGGATGTGGTGGAGGCCGCTTTGCATACAGATAGAACACATGTGGAGACATGTGTTACCATCAGCTGAATGCTCGGATTTCTTTCTGATTATTAACTGCTAGTTACTAGATCTAATGCTACTAAGTCTGTGTCCCTGCCATGTTAACCTCTCTCCAGAGCCCCAGTTTGCCCTGAAGGTCCTGGTGAGGGACATGGTGACTCGACAGCCACTGCGGGGGGCTTTGGTGGGTGTTTATGTGAACCACACACTGAGGAGCTCAGCCCAAACAGGGGAGAGAGGTGAGGTTCTTCTCTCGGTAGCGTACAGTCCAGGAATCAGTCTGACCCTGGTGGGCAACATGGAAGGCTATGTCCCCAGCCCCCTGCCCTGGAGCACCACCAAGAGACCAAGTGAGTACCACAACTTTTTAAACGACGGTTTCAGAGGAAGATAGCTCAAATATTTTTCATTTACTGTGTTCAGAATTTCTAAATGATCTACCTGGCATAAGCCTGATATCCGGATAACAATCCTCAAGCAGTTAAAGTCCCTTTATTAGGTCTTTTAAAAACGTCAACACTGTACAACCAAACATGATTCTTTACCCATTAACAGAACTATTTTGGAAGCAAAGGTCAAAAGATAATACAAAACCACTATAATAACACATCACACTTTAACACCTGCCACTATATGATAAGTAAGGTATTTTCTACTAATATATTTATACAGCTAAAAGCTCACAAGAATATATTACTTTGTAAAATAACATCAGTACACAGAGAAGAGTATTAAATCCTTAAGATTGTCTCTGTTTGGACAAATGCAATTCTGGACATTTCTCACAATATATGATGTTACTTATTATAATTATAATATGAGTTTAATCATATTCTGTGGCAAACTGTGTCAAGAGGACTGTTGAGGTCCTTATCTGGACACTGACTCCTGAGCAGCTCCAGGGTCACAGCTGACCCTGACCTCCCCTTGAAGTAAAGAGGATTTTCCAATAAATATTGATCGGGCTATAAAGGACAAACACAATTAAGGCATTTAGCTTTTACAATGTACAAGTGGATTTAATGCGAGGACATACACTAATTTAGCTGTGTAAACAAATCAAATTTAGAAAAATAGCCTCAGGGAGGCAACAGAAAAAGTTGAAAATACTAGAATTAAGTGAAAATTAAGCAGGCAATGCTTTGAACTGTACAACTGCTGGCTAATGAAACCATTTTCTAAGCACTTATTTACAGTAATGCCATCCACAATATTCACACACACTCTCACAACTGCATTATTCATGGCCATTATAGATTAATGATCTGTCTGCCACAACATGCAAGTTGTCACTGAGGTTTGTTCATGATGAAGCAACGTACGGTCGAGTGTAACTGAACGCTGTGTTCTATACTAATTTTATCGATTGTTTCTACAGCAGCATGTAGAGCCGAGGTGTGTGTGACTTGAGCTCGGGTGAAACGTATCCCTGCCTCAGCAAACTGTCTTTGTCCTGCACCGAATCAAATGCAGAGGGGGGTGGGGGATTTTTAGCCACACCGATCTCTTCTCAGGATAAAAAGGGGGGCCTGGGTCTTACTCTATTGTCCTTGTTCCCATGTCCTCTTACCGGTCTGAATCAGACAGAGAAGGTTTGTCACAAGGGAGCAGGGAGGTGAGGTTTTAAAGGAAACATGGAGCATGTGTTAGGAAGGATAAAATCAGATGGAGTGTCATCTGTCGAGACCTGCTTTGCTCTGCATTATCAGAGGCACCTCCCTTTTGTGCTGCTTACACACAACCAGCTGAACCCTAAAAAGAGATCTGAAGTAGTAGTGCCATCTGCTGGTGGTAAAACAGGCCTACAAGCTATATCTCTTATACCACTCATAAACTGGATATGATATCTAGAACTACCTGGAAGAAATTTATTATATTTTTCTCTTTCCCTCATTATGTCCAACATGCTACTAGGCATTAAGAGTGGCAATGATTAGTTGATTAATTATTAATCTGCAGCTTTTTTGAAATTTTCAGGCAAAAGTGACAGAAATTCCCTGATTCCAACTTTTTAGATGTGAGGATTTGCAGCTCACATGATAGTGAATTGAATATCTATGAAACAAGACACATATGAAGACGTCACCTTGGGTTTCTGGGATATTGTGATCGGCATTTTTCACAATTTTCTGACATTTTATAGACCAACAATTAATCGATAATGAAAAAAAAATCATCAGTGGAAGCCCATCTAGGTATATCTAGATATTCCCATAAAAAGTGTATAGAGATGCAGTTGCAACATACAGTTTGCCACTTTTGATCTCTGCCAATTTCCTGAATTCAATTTATTATTAACAACTTGCAAATTTGCCGTTTTTTTTTCTTTTTGCCACCCTGCAGTTTTCTCTGCTGTGACGCTGCTGCTGCTTCCTCACAGCCAAGGGAACATCTGGCTGTTTGAAGACTCGGTCCTCATCACCAGGAAGTTACCAGGTACGTTAACACACTTTCAGGAGTAATTCACATTCAACTGTGTAATTTCTCAATCATTTCCTCTCATATTACATCACAATTTTTAGTTGAAAACTGATTTTTTTTCCTGAATTAACTAAGATGAAAGTTTGATAGTTTTTCACAGAATGAACTACTTTAAAATGATGAGTATTTCACTACTCCTACTGACCACTTGAAACTATATTATTATCTATGTGAACTATATTGTATAACTGTCCAGATTCTGATGCATACAATCCCATCTTATTTTCACAGACAGCTCCTCTCAGCCAAAGGTTAAGTTCCCCAAGAACCTCCTCACAGTCTCTGATAAGAGCAACATTTCCTCAGTGACAGCTTACCTGACTGTACCACAGCACCACCTAGCGAAGGACTGTGTCAACTGCACTCCAGGCGTCATCATCAACAAATCAGGTGAGCTTTAACCAAGGCCATGTTTGAATTTTAATGTTTAAAGCAATTTTTTCTTAGTCTGGACTGTTTAATGCTTTGTTTTGCTTTGTTTGGGCAAATACCTCTTAAACATTTCCTCACCAGTTTGCTCCATATTAAGAAGAGTCTTTTTCATTTCTCAGTGTATGTGTGGTAGGTGTTTTAAGATTATTCTTTGGGAAAAGGGTATGATATAATTAAACTACAAAAAGATTACATAAGAAAAAATAAGAATTGCCTTTTAAATACTTGGCATCTACTTACTCCACGTCTGCAGTGTTCAGAAGCATCGAGCTGAAGGCGGTGGCAGCCGTCAGCGTGCTGCTGTACTCTGGTGGTGAGGAGCTCCAGGTTCGAGGACCCATCCAAATCAGCATGCCCCTGGGACACAACACCAACTTTCGTGCCTCTGATACTGTGCCAGCCTGGGCTTTCAACTTAAAGACCGGTAGGAATTAATGTTACAGATGATTGGAAAATTGGAAGCTTTATATTTCTCAAAAGTTTAATTATGAACTCATTGGTTCCTGTTATCCAAACTGCATATGTAGCAGTTTAGAAATTAATGGAATTACAACATTTCACCATAAAACTAGTTTTTTTTGAATGCACAATAACACCAGACAAAGCACGTTTTTGCTGTTTAAAGGTGCCTGGGAGAATCAAGGTCTGGGCATAGTGAAAGCAGTTGGTGGTGAGCTAGTCTGGACCTACACCGCTTCCCATCTCGGCTACTGGGTTGCTGCCCCTGTGCCCTCATCAAATGGTAAACACATGCTTCATGTACCTATATTACGTCATTTATACACAGTTTGTAGTATTAATAAATATTGTATGCCTATCTATACATTTAACCATTTAGATTACCTGGGACATGGAAGCTCTCTGGATTTCATATCGTACCACACCTACCTGTTGATAGGAATACTGGGAGGAACACTGGCTATAGTGATTGGATTTCTTTCTGTGTTGCTGTGTCACTGCGGGTAAGAAATATCCACAGAAAGGTTATCAGTCAGGTTCAATTTAAAGTTTAATTTAAAACACATTTTTTATATTGCCTAAATTACTGATTTTCCATTTAGAAATATTAATTTAGAAATTTATTTTTGAAATGACTTTTCTATGGCTATAGAAATCTGTGAGAGTCTCAAAAAAAGCACTTTCATTTTTGACATTTCTGAACAATTTAAACAAGAAATTAAATGGAGTAAAATATAATTGCACCAGTGCATTCAACCACTCCTCTTTTAAGGATATTGAACACAATAAGTGTCTGCTAGGTAAAATGAATGAAAAATGGCAAGGTGCCCCTTTAACTTGCCCATAATCAGCCTAAAATGTTTGGAGAGCAGCCCTATGAAGCTTCAGTCCATCCTGAGTAACTTCTTTATCTCCCATATACAGAGGTTCTCATCGAGAGCCCAGGAGGAGGAGAGCACGTTTTTCCAAACTGACGGTGGTGAAAAAAGACCAAACCACTTCCACCCACATGGAAGAAGGTTTGCTGTTCCATTCTGGCGACAACAGCCTCGCCTCCTGCAGTGTCCAGTGTGAACCCTCATCCACACCGAGGCACAAAGCCAACTATAACATCTACGTGGAGGACCCAGGTAGTCGCCCCGCGGCTTCTCTTTATGAGAATATCACTCTGGATCGGATCAAAGGTCCCCAGCAGCATTCTCACTACATCAACAGTGAAGAGGTGGCTCGGATTCGGGAGAAGTCAGAACAGAACCGGGCCAACATCAACTCTGACAACTTCTTTCAAGATAAGCTGGTTCATATCTACAACCAGCCAGTGGCCATTATTCAGGCCCCGGAGCTTTTCAGTGCTCAGGAGCAGCAACTGTCAGGCTGCAAATCTGCTACTTTCCCCCGCAATGGAGTTGAGTATGACGCTCACACAGAGCCTGCGAGTAAAGACAGCTACACCCAGACACTACCCAAAGTCCCTCACCACCACTCCCAAGGTAGAAGCAGCCCTCAGCAGAGCAACCAAGATGAGCCCCAGCCTCTGGAGACTCCTCCCCAAGGCCAAGGCCCTAACGCTGGTGTGTGGGGATGCTACAGTAACCTCCTTGAATCCTCTGTCTCTGTGCCTGGGACTCTCAATGAGGCAGCTGGTATGCAGGCCTTCAGCAGTGTGCATGGCGTGCCCAGCGAGCTGCAGGGGATCTCAGAGCGCACCTTGCTAGAGCTGACCCGGGGCAAGTCCTCGTCATCTCACCCCAGGGCCTGGTTTGTCTCTTTAGATGGGAAGCCTGCTGCCCAGGTTCGTCACTCCATCATTGAACTGCAGAGCCGCCACCGCCCGCCTAGCAGCAACGACACCAGCCTGGACTCAGGGGTGGACATGAACGAGCCTCTGCAGAACATCCGCGAGGCAGAGCGCGACAGGCCTTCCATCAGGGCCTCTTCCCTGCCGCACCACAGCAGAGGGGGGCGGTACGGTGAAGAACAGGACCTGAGCAGTAGCGAGAGTGGCACCACTGCCACCTGTACGCCAGAGGACCCTTCCCTGAGGAACATTTTAGATGGGAGCAGTGGGGCTATTCCCAATATTCCTGAGGAGCGAGACGGGATGGATACATCAAGCGCTCAGGAGGACAGCGAGTCCAGAGGGACGCCACCTCCAAGGCGCCTGAGGAAGGTGAGGGAGAAGGGGAAAACGGAAAAGAGGAGTGCTAAGCATGTCCGCGAGGGGAGACCTCTGACCAAGCGAAGTTAGAGCATGGCTCACTGAAGCATTTTGATTTGCATTGTTTCTTAATTTAAATGTCCCATTAACCATCTAACACACGCTGAGCTTTCCTCATCACATAGTGTCATCAGTGCTGAGTGATCCAAATTCGTTTGTACTTGTGCTCACACAGGCATTGTTGTTCTTGAGTTATGTGATTGTACAACTTTGCCAAAGAATGCATAAGTTTGCGCACCATGTTCACTCATTCTCCCAAATCTGAAGATCACCAGCGGGATTCTTCACAGCAAAATGTCCGTGTGAACACGATATCCCACAGTCCCCAGTATTGGCATTATACAGGGTGCCTTCTTTCTGCCTGTAATAATTAATTATGATTATGTAAGGCACAGTATTTGTCTATATTTAGTAAAAATCTGGTGAGTTTGCAGGAGGGACACAGATACAGGTTTATGTGTAGTGCACTTATCCTCACCATAAATGCCTGCTGTAAATTAAATAAGACACAACAGCTTTCCCGGTTTGCAATGCTGACATCTCGTTTTGATCGTACTGCCTCATTTTACTTAAAAAGAGACTCTGGGGTTTTACGAAAAAAGACTCTTGTTTTGTCATTTGAATCAGTCAAACAAATTCATGTTTTTAACTCATGCCATGAAATGCTTCTTCATATCAGATTTTTGGAGTAAAAGAATTTAGCTTCAACTTTCCACCTGTAACTGACTCCAATCATGGATCCTGTTGCATTTTGGAGTAAAACACTTATGTACATTGTAAAGCTAAGCTGCCATCTTGAATTTATCACACCTGATATTCAAGGTTTTAAGCCTTCTGTTATTTTAGAATGCATGAAACTGAACGTTTTCTTGTGTGTATGAAAATATTTTACATTTTACTGTAGAGCTAACATTACGTCCTCGTAGCTGTTAGAATATTTGGTGATTGAATGATTCATTTCACTGTCTCATTTCGCAAGGAGACTCTGTGTTGTGCTGCTGGGTAACTATTACAACAATAATACTTCTACACTATGATTATGGGTGTCACAATGTAAGAATCACACCAAAATATCCCAAGAAATACCATTTTTAGCCACATCCCTGGATACCACTAGAGTTGGCTAAGACTAAGCACTAAAACATGGCATGGTTTGTTTTGTGGGATTCATTAGTGTAAATGGAGAGTGTCTGACCAATCAGATCACCTGTCTGAAACAACCCAAGGTAGAACAAACTACTGTTCGCAGCCTGAAAAAAAAAAACTGCACAGCTTTCAGTTAACCATTTTTTCATATTAGGTAAAGGTTAACAATTTGCAATGTTAAGTTAAGCAGCCCAAATCCCTTTGTCTCACATCATGCAGTACTTAGCCCCCCCAAATTGTGCATTATTATTATATTTTACTTCATTTTTATAACTGGAAACCTTGTCATGTACAGTATTTAACAATTTTCTTGACTTAAGTTTAAGTTTGGTGCCTCTGAGATTTGCTTTTATCACTTGTATACCCAAATTGTAATACTGATATGACAAAAAATATATTTAAATACTGATCAGCTTGACTAGGGGATGACTTTTTGTTTTTAGACATAAGATTGAAGGAGATGAAGATGGTTTTAAATAAAAGAGTGGTCATTGGGGAGGGTAAATGTGGGTCTGTTGGTTTACCACTTTGGTCCAGACTGCGCCACCATGAGGTTGAAATTTGTGGTTTTGATTCAAATATTTCAACAGCTATTGAATGCATTGTTATAAATTTGCTAGACGCATTCATGCCCCCCCTCCCCCCAGATGAATTGTAACCACTTTAGTGACCCCTTAACCTTTAATATAGCTAACCATTAAGTCAAAATTACAATTTTTTATTTCTGACCAAATACTTACAAAACGAATGACATTCCCACCAGCCTTAGCCGTAGTTTGTGTTTAGTGCTAATTAGCTAATGTTAGCATGCTAACATGCTGTACTAAGAATAAGACGGTGAACATGATAAACATTATACCATCTGGACATCAGCATGTGAGCATTGTCACTGTGAGCATGTTATATGCTGCTGTTAGCATTTAGCTCAAAGCACCGCTGTGCCTAAATACAGCCTCACAGAGCTGCTAGCATGGCTGTAGAGTCTTTGTCTAGTTTGGGAGTAACCAATTTTCAACAAATATGTATATGGAAAAGTATTTTCCTTTCAAAATGTCAAACAACAAGGTCACATGTATGCCTGCCTTTCATATCTGTCCTGTACTAATTGACATAGCAGCTGCTGAATCAAATAACGCACACCACACTTTAATATGTGCCCATTTGTTACATTGGCACGCAGCATCTTCAGAAACATTTTCATTGTGTAAATAGGCTACTTCATCAATGGCAACAATACAATCCATTGCCCGTCCAAAGTTTGGCAAAACACACACCACAAATAACAGAAAAGATTCAGCAATATTTACTGTAAAATTTAAATTTAAAATGAAACTTTGCAGCAACAGTTTTGCTATATTTAGTCTTCCGTCATAGTACCACTGTTAAACCTTTTCACCGAGTTCACTTCGAAGCTCTATTTTGTACATTCATGTGTTCTTTTTGTGTGTATATAGTCAAGCAGCGTTCTATGTATTATGTGACCGTGATTTAATTTATTTAGTGCTGTTTTTCTTTCATCTAAAAGGTCTGAGAGGTGCATCAGTGTGTCTCACTGAATGACTGAATGACAAGGTTTTCAAGCAACTGTTGTGAGATGTGTGATCGATATTAAATCTTTTTACGTTTAGCCTAAAGAGTGCGTGTCTTTTCAAGGGAGTGCACAAAAACCTGAGCTTTGTCATTTTAAATGTAGCAACAAGTTGAGCACTTAATCATTCAGTATGCTTACAAATGAATGCTAGTCATCGGCTTTAAAATACAGTATATCCCTGCTAAAACAGCAACATGTGGAGTAGTTTGTGAACTCTTTGTGCTGACAGTTCTTGACAAGCAAAACAAACCTACTGCCACTCCTGTTTTTAAGTGATCTCGCTGAATGTATTTGTACTGATTTTAATGTGTTCTATAGTGTGCTCCTCTTGTGTCTAGCCATTGAACCTTATGGGCTTTTGTTTCCTCCAAAATGGGCACCTCTTGTGTTTACCTCTGTAATTATGGTAGTGTTATTAGTCTTGCCTTTTTTGTGCACTAAATTAATAAACTTACTTGATTCAAATTCTTGCTCTGAAGCTTAATCATTCAAGAATTTTCAAGTATACTAGTGTATTATGTAGACATTTTATTTAAGCAAAATGACACAAATTTGCACACAAAAACAATATTTCATATATTTCACATCAAGGGTTGTACATGTAAACTTACTGATTTCTTACACTATATGAATTTCATCCAAACCTGAAACATTCAACCCATCTAAAATCAAACATTCAAAAACCATTTTAGCTCTCCGTCCTCCTCTGATGCCATGTGTTTATCAAGACTCCAGTCATTCTTAGCTCTGACGTAGGTCTGTTGTTTGTATCATTTGTGGTTACTGCGCCTCTTGGTTTGGGTTGTAGTCTAGTTCGCCTGGCATTAAAGGCCACTGTAGCTGTGTGGTCTGGCTCTGGACTCCACAAACCTACAAAAAGGTTCACTTGTGGTTTGATTTTTGGCACTGGTGCAAACCTGCTTTTTAATAGTGTCTTTTTTGAGGAACAGGCACTCAGTCTATCTGAGTCAGACTTACCTTGGTGAAAAGAAGAACTGCTCTCAGGAGAAACACAAATTAAGTTTTTCTGTGATGCTTTTTTTTCTTCCTGTGTTACAGTACCTGTTGTTGTGATGCACAGGTCTTCAAATCTGTCAACCATTTGGTTTTGTGGGATGTTTAAAGGTACCGAAGAGCCTGTCAGCACCTCTAAGTTTAGAGCACCATGTGAGGGAGTGACTTTAGTATTCTTGGCCCGCAGTGCCACTCCTGGGACAAACAGGTCCTTTAAGTTACTTTCTGGTTGTTTGGAACAGTCACTGGAAAAGCAGGAGGCCAGCGTAGGGGATGTCTTCCTTTCACTGGTTCTCCAAGTCAGGGGATTAAAAATGACATATCCATCCAAGGGGCAGGAGTTCGACTTCCGCAGGATGCCGTCCACACAGTCTGTGTGGAACTAAAGCGTGTGTGAACACGTGAGGGAGAGGGGAGGGTGAGACAGAGGAGGGGACTCTGTAAAGTTTTTTGTGTTACATTTGTTTTAGCCATCATGATTTAATAGAAACAGAGAGTCTCAGCACTCTATGATCTGCTATACTTGATGTACTTCTTCAAATGTTGATACACAGATACTATGCAGACTATGCAGGAAATTCTAATAAATTTTTGAAATTTGTTAGAACTTCCCTGATTAAAGCCATTTTAGACATTTTAATGTGAACATATTATAATATCTAACTATTCCACATTAAAATGTCTAAACACAACTAGACCTATGTTATATATTTTGTTGAGTTGTGTATTTACATTATCCCAAATGTTTCCAACAATTTTCAAACCCAGAGAAATCTGTAATTTTAATCAAGGTAACGGTCCGTTTCATTTGGTCGCCTGTCAATGGCGTCACACTCCCTCTACCAAAGAGTATACACGCACAAGATGATGATCATCTAGTGTGCATGCGTCAGCGTTGTGGTTGTCCACCACAATGGCGTCTACCAAAGAGTATACGCATATTAGATAATATGTCATGTTGTGGTTGTCATAAATTGGCTTTTATTCAGTTTTAAGCCACATTTTAATGATAAAATTTTTAGATCTTGGTCATTTTCAAGTATATCTTTAACCGGATGAAGGAGTTTAGTCATCGGACGTCTGGATCTTAAGTTATCAGAGAAACAAGCTGAGCAAACATTAGCAGTAGCTCAGCTCACAGCCCCTCCTTACATCCTGTGTCCGCCAAACGCTGTCGGAGAAACATTGATTTTTAACGTGAAACTGCTTTATTCAGTGTTTTTACTGGTTTTAATCACCAGGTCTGTTTATTTTGGGGAGGAGGAGACGTCTGCGGATAATTCGGCTTCAAATAAAAACCTCCTGAACGATGAACACTGAAGAAATCCTAACCGGGAGAAGCTGGTTGTTTAACAATGAAGACACTACCATGATCTCACGCTACTTCACAACATCATCAAACTCCATCTTTTGTTACTGTTTTGACTTAGAGACCCCTAGCAACAGAAATTACACATTGTGCTCTGAAGTATTGAGCTGTGCCCACTTTTTAGAAAATTTAGGATTTTTGGTATACTAACACACAATTTGAAAGAAAATATGCTGAACATGAATTTGAGATTGTATGATTTGAAGTACTTTGTATTATACTGACATTAAGATAATGCCAGTGAAAAGTTTTACCTTGTGATGGCAGGGCAGAGTTCGGACTTGCTGGCCCAAGGTAAAACACTGCAGACAAATCCGACACTGCTGTCCCTCATCCAAGAGCCGAGACCCTGATCTCACCCTGATGGTAGGCAGACGACTCAACACATTTTCTGGTAGAGGGTCTGCAGCTATAGGGATGATGCTGAGGACCGAGATGGGAAATACTGAGCAAAACTATTCTATAAATTGTATTATATTATTAGTATAGCAAGAAATTTAGCTGGACTATCCATATGAGTGACTATTTTTAGTTTCCACAATACTATTATAAACTGCAATTTGGTCACAGGTTTCAGGTATTTTATAGTTTTGTGACTCATCAAATCAGAAGTGAGGACCCAGACACTTTATAGCTCAGGATTATCTGGTCGTAAATGTAACTTCCATACCATCTTGTGATCACCCTCAGGAAACCGTCAGTGTTCAGAGTCAATCTGGCCATCTCCATCTACCAAGTATGAAAAGGATGCTCTTGAGTATTCAATAACTTGCCTGTCATTTGCTGGCTGAGCAGTTGCTCCCTTTGGGTCATCACACACGTCCTCTGTCACAAGCCGCCACTTCTCTCTCCTTTTCTGTTTGGAGTTCAGAGTTAAGATGTGTGTATTTATCTAACAGCGTCTAACAGTGGCTGTTTTACTCTAAGGTTATGTTAGAAATGCTTGTTCATTAAAACAATGGCCTTGTTATAGTTTAAACCTGTTGCTTGACAAACGGTTAATAGTCTAAAGTACTATAGACAGTACTATCATACTGTAATAAATTTAACATATTGTATTTCTTCAATAATACAAAGTACCAAATCCATGTTATAATGTACCTCACACTGTGCTATGATTAACACATTTTATGTAGTTTCATTATGCATTTACAGTATATTACTGCAATGCCAGCTCTCTGTGTGGGGGATTTGCTGATGCGGTACAAGGATAATTCAGCTAAATCCAAATGGCTCACTGTTCGTGAAGCAAACAGATGCTGTGGGTGGCAGCCCTTCTTTGAGCAGTCCTCACACAGATAGAAGTAACTGCAGACTGTGCATCTGAAAAGAGGAAGTGAGGAAGACATCACTTACTCAGTATCACAAAATCTAACTTTAAATCACTTTAAATACACTACACTGCTACTGGCTTACTTGAAACATTTGCCAGTGACGGGGCAGACCCGGCAGCTGTGACAAAGAACTCCCAGGTGTCTGTCTGGCTTCTCTCTCTCAGCAGCAGTGCAGAGCTTGGCTGCATTTTTCACCTGCTCCTGCAGCAACTTCAAAGAGCTGAAGTCCTCCCTGCACAAGGGGCACCTCACCGTCTCTTCTCTGTCTGAGAGCTGCTGGTGATCCGCCCACACCTTCATGCAAGAGATGTGGACATTATTGCCACAACCGAACCTGGCAGAGAAAAGGAAAGCAACAGAATCAGCCTGCAAATTAAGATTTTCTACATCATTTATTTGTATTTAAATAACATGTCCTCTTCCTCTGTGAGAAATGGAACCTATTTTTATTACATCCGGAAATCTGTGTGGGTGGTTTCCACCAAACATGCTGTATGTCAACAGCTGGATGTGCTGTAGTGGGACTGATAATGCTGAGAAGGGTCATGTTCTGGCCAGTGGTGCAACAAAAGTTGACTAGAACATGTTACATCATCCTGAAACATGACTGCACTGAAACAATAACAGCTTGACAAACCCCAGCCCGACCGCAGCCGCCAACACACCTGCAGTAAGACACAGGCTGTTTCTTCTCCAACAGCTCCTCTTGACAGATAGGACACACATCCTGGGCTTGGATCACTTTCCGGCAGACGCTTCCAGCCTCCTGGCCCGTGACTGGTTGGCTCGGGGTCCCAGAAGCAGCGGAGGAATCATTTTCCGTCTGGTGGGCTCTTGTTTGGTGTAAACCATGGAGCACCTCCAAGATCTGTCTCTCCACAAGTCCATGCTGAAAGGAATCTAGTACAAAGTTATTTTTAACATTGTATGTCGGCAAACATGCACGTACAAAGGGTGGGTCCATTACTTCTTTGTTTACCCTGAAACCGTCAGTGAGTCTATAAAGTAGCTGTAAGGTGGTACAAGTAGTTTTAATAACCATTCAATTTCTCTCAGAAATACTTGCAATTTTATCAAACACTATACTTTTCAATGTGTCACAAACTAATCAAATCATGTCTTCAAGAATCAATATAAAACTGAACCTTAAATAAAGGAAATTATCCAAACAACTTACATTCATGCTCTCTGGGTAGTCTGAATTTCCGCAGTAAAATCCTGTAATGATAAAGATTAGAGGTTCATTCCAGAGGTAGTAGTGCTCATTTATAAGTATATATCACTTATATATAGATATAAATTAGTATAAATTGTGTCATCTGTAGATCAGGATATTGTTATAATTTGTTTAAATATATTTTTGTTGTGTAATCAAAACTGAAAACACTTTTCTTTTACTTTAATAAAATAAGTCAAACATCTAAAATTAATCATGTGTTGTCTTAACAACACAGCCATGCCAGAATTTTGCCTGAGTAAGATATAGCAAAAACAGAAATAAATTCTATTTAAATCAGTCAATATCTGATCAAACAAGTAAACAACACTGACAATCCAACTTTCATTATTTGACGGTTTCATGCTTTGTGCTACAGACATAATTTGGTCAGTGTCCAAAAAGTACCGAGACTCGATACTCAGTCCCAGTTATGAGGTCCTGCAAAAAGACTTTAAAAATTAATTACCCTTCCATGGTTTTCTATCTTATGGATACATAAAATAACATTGTTCCTCTCATAATGCTGCACATACTGTACTTAAGAATAAAAAAGGGAACTTTGTAAATCATTTGCTAAAATTTCTTTCCTATATTATATTAGTTTGTGTGTCATTGATACCAGCAGATGTGTTTGCATGGCTCCTGCTCCCTGGAGAACACAGGGCACGTACACGTATGTGGGTCACCCAAGCACACCTGTGAAGAATACCATGTAAGACTGTAAATCACTTCCCACATCCATGATTCTGTTTTTAATGTTGGAGATGCTGAAGAACGGACAGAATTTGGTTGGAAGTTTCATAATATCCTTAAATACTGCAAGAGTCACCTTGAAGTTTCTGGTGTTTCCGTCCTCTCTGAGCAGAAATCCTGTTGGGCCGTAGGATTTAAGGAGAAATATAGTTGTGTTGAGGGCTTGGTCTTGGTGGAAACTCACTGCATCACTGACTGTGTTCCTCCAGACAGTCTTCCTGAACATCCTGTCACTGCAGAATGGAAAACTGTATCAATCACCTTGTGGGTATGTAATACTACGAAAGCATTTATGAAATGTTTTGTAAAGTTCGGGTGCAGACTGTAAAACCAAAAAAATAAATAAAAAAAACAATTTGACACACAAGGAATAAAAATGAAGATGTAATAAAATAGAAGCTTAAAAGCTATAATAATAGTAGCAATAGTAAAATAGAGTGAACTAAAAACTAGATTAAAGATATTGAAATAGATTTAAAAGCTATAATAATGATGATAATTATAGAGTGAAATAAAAGCTAGACCGAAAAATATAGATTAAAAGATAGATAGATCAAATTTAAATGTAAATAAAATCGATGAGGGATAAAAAAATATGAATGATAATAAAATAAGATATCAAATAAAACAAAATACAAATATTCATCGGTCCATAGTGGGAAAAAACCTATTTAAGGAATACAAGGTTTAATTTGATGATCATCGTCATCAGTGTAATTAATGAAAAGGCAGCCTTTAATATCTTACTAAATTAGTCCATTATATTTTCTCATGGAGTCGTTAATGTGAAGCTTCATTGACTTTAAGACTTTTCTGGTTAGCAGAGATAAGAACACATCTTCCACTTCATTTTATAACAGCTGAAAACAACGAAAAGGAAGTTTGGTCAGGTTAGCTAACAGCTAGCAAAGTACTCTTGACGAGTGGAGAAACTAATTTAATTTTGAACAAAACCTAACATAATAATAATTCAGCTTTCCTGGGGTTATTGGGCTTTTTTATTTTCCCCCCAGCTACGACGCAGCCACGTATTATCCGACTTTAAGACGGCAAAATGACATTGTAGTATGTTGCTAGCACGAAATTGCTAGCTTAACGTTAATTAGGCTAACGTTAACGTTACGAACACCTGTCCCTTAAAAACAGCGTATTGATATCTCTGCGGTTAACGTAGCAGCCAACTTTAACTTATTCAGCTTATTATAACTTAACATACTACCTTCCGTGGCTCACACATGTCAAAAATACTCACCTGTGTCAAAGCACTCGTAACACTCATACTAAAGCTGCAACGCTGTAGCCATGGCAACTGGACAGTTGCCAGGAAGTTAGTGACCTGCAGAGGGCGCCGTTGCCTAGGAACAGAAACCGGAAAGATAGCATTTATTCAATGTTTTTCCAATAAGATCGATCTCCTGGGTCCAGGACTCAACCTGTTGACTTAATATGATTAAATATGTGATAAACTGTCATGTAAATCAAGGTTGCTGTGACAGTAATGAGTATTCCCCATTTGCAGTGACAGCAATTTATAGTACTAAAAAGTACCAAAGATAAACAAACAGGACCCAGGCAACTAAAGTTCAACCGCCAGGACATATATCATATATTATTATTTATAGGTCTATATATTACACCTTATATAATTATAATATTTAATGGTTATCAGTTATGTTATAGCTTTGTAATGTAATATTCACTGCACTGTGGGGATGTCCCTCCATCTGCCTCCACAAAAGGCGAGCACATGATGTCATCCACAGCCCCAATCTGTCTTTATCAGGACAGCTCAGTGTTAACTCTGGCTCTGGTGGGAAACACACACACACACTGAAGGACTACGCTTCAAGAACTCGCAAAACACAGTGTTATATAATTCTTCTCTTTCTGCAAGAGGCAAACTGAAGGATTACTCTTCAAGAATACACAACTATAGTGTTATATCAAGTGGGTTTTTTTTTACTCCTGCTAAGGTAAGTTCTTTTACTCATGTTTTAACCGCGTAGACAGTGATTATTATTCAGGCTTACAGTGCTGAAGACAGGTCGGGTTGAATGTTCAAGTTTGCCACTGAATTGTGTTATATGGCACATGGAAAACAGGGATGCACACATGCATATAAAGGTGTTAAGGGTTAAAGAAACAAAACCATAAACTGAAATATATTTTTGAAGAAAAGTTAAAACAAGATATCACTTGACTTTGCTGTTGGCAGGGTGAAAAGCAATCAAATCAAGGTGGTCTATATGAAGAAAGCACAAAACATCAGTTTCTTTTCCAATAAATCTACAAATATTACTTAGAAAAGCATAATATTCTTCCAAGGGGCACTGATTTCCTAAATACATACCAGCAACAATGAGCAAATCAATTACAAGTTCCAGTTTTTCAGATTAAAACACTACATTCTTTGTATTTTGCGCTCCGGTGTTGAGAAGCTGTGACAAAATCAATAAATATGCAGCTAAAATGTAGGAAATGCGGCACATTTTTGGCAGTACATTCGCTGATGTCATGAATTACTACAGCAAAAGAATTTTTAGTCGATAAAGTCATGTGGTGAATGTGCTCATGCCACCTGCAATTCTGTCACACCTAACAGCAAAAAGCTGCTCACATGGTGGACATGAAGTGGTGAAATTGGATTTCCTCAGGCCAATGTGTTTCTAATAAAGGATACTTCACATGGAAAAGCGTACAGACCCTCATGTGCTGACACAGATGGCCCACACAATAAGGGAGTAACTTCACTTTGAGTTATTAAGTGTCTTTTTAGACCATTAGAAAGGTATATGGTGTGTCCTCGGAGATGGTATGAATCATCCAAACTGTCAAATACTTCCCGAATTAGCAGTTGAAGGCATGAAATGAACACCAGCAAGGTTGAATTTAGGGAAAGTGTCAATCGCATCTCATAGCAGAACAGAACAGACTTTATCAAGGATAGAAGAAGACAAAATGCTTGAACAGAAATTATTTTAAATAAATGGTGGTTATTTTAAAATGCGGCCTGTATGATGTGGACGCGGCTTTAAAACACCTCAGACTAACAGTAATAATCAGAGCAGTTTTTTTTTAATGCTTTCCATGATGTTTTCACATTTACAACAAGTTATTGTGCAACTTCTTGATCACAAACATATGCATGTAAATATAAATCTAAAGCTTCTTGGGTGATAAAATGTTGGATAGGAAGCCAATAAGATCTTGCTGAGCTCTTACAAAATACTCATAAATGTTTCAGTAACACCTCAAAACGTGTGTAGTGTATCTCTGGGCTTGTTACGAGGTTCCCTTTTGTAAAAAAAAAACCCCCAAAAAAACAACCCTCCTTTTATCAGATGTCTTTTCCTTCGTTTGAGGGATCAATATGGAACTCCTTACCCACAGTACTGCACACAACTCAACATGGATGATGAAAGGGATCTTTTTTTAATCAAACTGTTTTTAAAGAGGGATCAGTCATGCAACAAAAATATTGGTCACGTTTTTTGAGGTATTTTATTCTTCCAGTGTTTGTGTTTTGTGTTGTTTTGGATGTTTCTCCTTGTTGAATTATGTGCATGTGTATGTGTATAAAGGCCTATATGCATATAGGGACGGGTGCAGTGGTATGTGGCTACTTATCCATAAAAAAACATGAAATAAATATAATATCTTAATAAGCAAACAGTGGTACTACTCTTAAGAGATCATTATCATTTCAAAACATATAAAATAGCCAGTTTGTTACCATTTTTAACCTTACCATACATATGTTTTCACTTTAAATAGTATGATATTGTCATGTTGTTGTATTGAGTGTTTTGTAACTTCTTTTCCAAAAGTTTTTGAAATTAAACTCTCCATTCACATTATCTACAAGGCTTTGAATAACAAGGCATGCTATCAAGGGTGTAAATCATCACTAAGGGCTCAATAATGTCATAATCAAAGTGTTGATCTTGATTTCACACACAGTGCAGCAGCTAAATGTGACAAAGAGTGACTGGGACAGGAAAATACTAAACATAGTTTATACCGCACCCATACTGCTACTGCCTTTATTAATTTAACTACCATTGCAGGGATTGTTGTGATTTCCACTGCTTTTGCTGCTATAACTATCACGCCTCAAGCAGGACACAGTCTGTCTGTTATGACTGGAGAAAATTGGAAATAAATATCCTTATCTGCCAGTCTGGAAAAGCATTCATAGCAAAACAATTTCTGTTTTTGCTAATCTACTCTGGCTAGATGATCATTACAAGTCGATTCCCTGAATTCATTTGGGAAGGTGTAGCTCACAGTTTCATATATTTCATGACATTTATATCACGTTGATATAACTATGTTCCCTGTGTCGACATGGCTTAAGTTTGTGGTGAGCATATGAAAGCATTTTAATACTGTATTCAAAGGTTTTTGCTGCACAAGCTCTCACTGAATTTACCATATTGACATTCTTTTGGCTACACCTTGGTTAAACTTGCTCAACATGCATAATAAGCATGCAGGAAGGAAGCCGTGGGGAACAAAGGAAGCTAAAGGCCATATCTGTAACCTGAATGTCCAAAACGGGGAGACTTGCCATTGCAGATTAAAAACATGGGTTTGGAGGCATAGTTTTATTGTCAGCTTTGTTTATATGACTTGTGATGGGGGCAAAGGTAGGGAGACTGGACATTATGTTTAAATAATTGTGAAGTTTTAAAGTGAAACTGAGTAACATTGTTTTGTTTGAGTTATACAAGTCAAACAGAAAAATTGTACATAAACTTCAATCTTAGGCCGCAAAAAGAATAAAATATGAAGGTTTCTGAATCCAAAACAACAAATTTCTACTTAACAAAAGAAAAATCATAATGATAATGTATTAAATTAACCAGAATCATTACTATATATGTGTGACATGTGAACAAGAGGCTGTCAAGTTGACCGAGCTTTAAACCGTCTCCTGTCAACACATCGGGTGTTGGATCATGTTAGCAGCTGCTACAAGAAGGAAGCATTTTTCTTATCGAACTCTGGGGGAAAACTATTCGGGATGGTGCTGAAATTTTTACCTGTTCCTCCAAATCGCATAAAAATAACTTCCAATGACACATAAAAATAACATCCAATGTAACGGCAATGGACTTATTGCACAGTATCCTCAGTGTATCCTCAGTGTATGGTCTCACATACAAGTCATCAATATGTGTCTCCTTTGTGTGTGTTTTCCTGTACAGAAGCAGATAAAAAAAGTGTTAATATGAAATTCCCATTGTTGTTTTTTTCCCCAGAATATCCATGGTGATCAAAGCACGGATGGATCTGAATGGTATCATGTTTCTCCTGGTGCTGTGCTCCCTCAACAAGGTAGCTGTCTGAAATTTGCAGTTGTATCACATGATTGAAGAAAAGAAGCAGTTTTTTCATGTTTGATTAACATCATTCAACAGTTTTGTTAGAACAGTAATTGCACAAATGTTCCTAACTGACAGCGATTAGCATAAAATTCATGGCTAAAATATAAAAAAGATTAAATCTGTTGCTACAGCATGTTCAGCTGTAGGATTCTCTAGTATTCCTAATGACTTCCCATGTTGTCAACCAAAGCTACTTATGATATTTATTTACTTAGTTTGATTAGGTTTTGTACTTGTTGTAGTTGTAACATTTGATCTAATATAACTAAATCTGTTTATAATCTTCTAAAAAAATCTCTCTTACCAAAACAAAAACCCTCAAGTATTCAGCTTCTTAAAAGTGTCACATTCTGACATTTTAAACTCTTCATTTAATTGGCTGAATCCTCCTGATACAGTCCTTAAAGGGGCATTCCAGAAATAGTCTCCCACACTTAAAGATAACAGGACTTGAAAAAAGAATGGTCAAACTCAATGCAGCGGAGCCTGAAATATCCTGACTTTTTGGTTCCAATAAAGGTCAAACTCCATAAATCCTGTATGCTACACTTCCCATAATGCAACGTGATAGTGCCTTGAGTCATATTCACAGATTTGACAAAGCTTCTCAAGAGCCACAGAAGACATTAAGACATTATTCTATTCCCCATGACTAGAAAATGGACTGTGAAATGTATATTTGGTGGAAAAATGTATTAAGATATCTGTATCATGTGATTTATCCACTTAAATTCTATTTTTTAAGAACTTGCTTGACAGATGTATATTTGTGTGTCTGTGTGTGTTTACATGCCGTATTCCAATCATCTCAGCTGCTTGTGGCGGCAAACCCTGAAGACAATTACCAGGAGCATCTGAACCATCGCGGTGAACATCGGTCGACACGGAACCAAATTGCCACGGCCCAGTACGAATGTTTCCAGCGGATGATGAAAGAATCACACCGCAAAACAAAAACAATAGGTGAGAATATCGTCTCACTAAGCTTGTGAAAGCATTCTGATGTTACTCCCTGTGTTTTCTACTGGATACCAACATATTGTGTGTGTGTGTGATTTCATTTGCAGGGCCAGTGTGCAACACCACGTGGGATGGGTGGCTGTGCTGGGATGAAACTGAGGCTGGCCTCACAACAGTGCAGAGCTGTCCAGACTACTATGACAATTTTGATCCTAATGGTACATTTTTCCAACTCGTGTGATTTCTGGCAGCGCAGTAACACTAAAACCTATTTTAGTGTAATGTTGAGTTTAAACTGTGTAATTGGTAAGAAGTTTAGACATTTACAAATGGTCATATCATTTTTATTATTATTGGTTATAATAAAGATAACTTCTGGTCTGCAGATGATTTTTAAACGAAACATATTCAGCTAGTTTTTAGATAACAGTTTTAAAAATGTTAAAAAAAATAATTTTACACTAAAGAAATACAAACATTTTGGGAAATACCCTTTCTTTTTGAGAGTTACATGAGATGATCTATACCTTAGGTGTGTTACATATGGAGCTAGAATTTGGATGTGGTTAGCCTAGCTTAGTATTGAACTGGGAACAGGTGTTAGCCTGGTTCTCTCCAAAGTTCAAATACTGTATCTTGTTTGTTTAATCTGCACACAAACAAATGTAAAAATAATGTAAATGTAAAAACAGAAATGTAAGTGTGTGATTTTAAGGAGGATTACATGTTTTAGCGCTTTGGAGAGAGCCAAGCTAGCTCTTTTCCTCTGCTTCCAGGGTTTATACTAAGCTAGGTTAATTACCTCCTGGTTCAGAACATGAGAACGATATACATCTTCTAATTACTGAAAAATAATTCTCAGAATCAAAGTGAATAAGAATGTTGAATTAAATAAATGCCATTTAGATCAGTGGGGTATGTTGGTTGTGTTTTGCTCAACTGTAAAATCTCACATATGATTGATTGATGATATGATGTTTTGCTTTCTTTTCTTTCCACTAATTTAAAATGTGTTGTGACAGCGGTGGCATCCAAAGTCTGCACAGAGACGGGTGAGTGGGGGCGCCATCCGGAGAGCAACAGGACGTGGACGAACTTCACAAACTGCATAGCCAACACTACACATCACGGGAAGGTAAGAAGGAATAAAAAAATATTATAAAATAAAGAAAGGAAGACATGGAAACTATAGCAGCTTTGTTGTCTTCAGACTTGCACTGAGGAATGTTAAGTATTGTGTATTTTTTTTACAGGCGGCAATGACTCATTTCTACTTGGTTATGATCGGTCATGGACTGTCGCTGGTGTCATTGCTCATTTCACTGGGAATATTCTTCCATTTTAAGTAAGTGTGTGCTATAAATACATGAATGTGCTACTATAGCTTTCTATGTTTTACTAAATCTGGTGTTTTTGATGTCATATATGAAATACATTACGTATTGTATAAAATTACTTTAGAAAGGGTTTATAAATTGTAATATCATGATACTAATCAGCCATTGAGGACAACTTTGAGATTGCCAAATTGTATGATTCAGCTGACAGGAGACAAGACTTAAACATCAGAAAACATAATAACTTAAACACCAGATTTAAAGTGCTCCTGACATCCAGACTAGCAGTCATTTATTAACATGACTTCACACATGATGATTTATTAGAAAATGAGAAATCTATACGACTCTTGATGAATGATTTCTCCACATTTATAACATCAGACTGGAAGATGGTTTATTAGCAAGTGAGCACATCATTTAAAAATGAGTCATGAGTTTCTCACTTTATAATGAAATCATTCTGATCCCTGCTTTTATAAATATTATAATTAATACATGGTTCTTGCACTACAATAATCCATAAAGTCAAATGTAATGAGTAAAATTAATAGATTTTGGTTCCAATGACAAGCAGGGCTCTTGCAAATGGCTTTTTATTTATCTATAAAGAATTAATAAAGGATTTATTAACACTAATGAATCCATTATTTACACCATTATCAACCCCTGAGTTACTGTATACTTTATAACAGTTTTTTTTCAAGGTGTTGCCTTATTTCTGGCACAAATTCATTTTCAAAAGGCAATTGTACTTTTAAGCTGTTGTAATTAAGCCAAATCTATGGCTCACTTACAAAACATTATCGTGTCTAGCTGAAAGAATGTCTGAAAAAATATGTGTCTAATGTTTCTCTCCTCTTCTTAGGAGTCTGAGCTGCCAAAGGATAACGCTCCACAAAAACCTCTTCCTCTCATTTGT
The DNA here is from genome assembly GCF_914725855.1 of Thunnus albacares. NCBI lineage: Eukaryota > Metazoa > Chordata > Actinopteri > Scombriformes > Scombridae > Thunnus > Thunnus albacares. The sequence continues at coordinate 14,468,895 of NC_058129.1, forward strand.
TCTTAATTCAGTCATTACTGTTGTCTGGCTGACAACAGTGGTGAAGAAACAGGGACACACTTATAACGACTCTGTGAGTCACTTTTAAAAAATGTTGATGTTTTTTTTCCCACATGAAATATGATTGGGATTTTAGTTCTCATAAAAACAAAGACTCATGCTGGGTTTTTTCCTTCTAGGCGAGCTGTAAGCTGCTCATGTTCATCCACCTGTATCTGCTGAGCTGCAACTACTTCTGGATGCTTTGTGAAGGCATCTACCTGCACACTCTGATTGTTGTGGCGGTGTTTGCAGAAAAACAGCATCTCATGTGGTATTATCTGCTGGGATGGGGTAAGTGAGGAATTAAATAAATATTTTTTACCTTACTGCATTTGTCTGTCATAAATGTGCCAATTTGGTATTTTTGGTGTGTACAGGTTTTCCTCTCGTGCCAGCAGTGATACATTCAATAGCACGCCACTGCTACTACAACGACAAGTGAGCCTCTTTGAACATTTACATTTTACAGATATCTTTGTACACCATGAGGCTGATGATCTGATCTATGTTTCCACAGATGTTGGGTCAGCTCAGATACTTCCTTGCTGTACATTATTCATGGCCCAATCTGCGCCGCATTGGTGGTAAGCACTGAAACTCCAGAAATGTATTCAGGAGCCATATATAACTAGATTTTAAAATGGAGCCTCAAGATTGTGTAATAATTAAATAAAAACCACTGATCATGTCGTCAAAGTAACCCATTTTCCATTGTTTTGGATTTATACTGCAGCTCATTGGCTATAAAACAAAAAGTATGAGGTTTAACGCTGACATTCAGTTTTAATTTGAGGGTGTTAACATCCACACCAAATTAAAAAATGTAAGATTTATTGCCGTTTTTATTCATAGTGCCCAAATTTTCGGGAACAGAAAGTGTTTAAAATAAATCCAATTCCTGTTTGCAGACGCTTGTCTCTGCTTGTACTGCAGTTAACTTCACTTCTTGCTTGTTTTATTAAGGTTTTTGGGTTTTTTTTGTTGACATTGTGGTCATCATGAAAGTGAAACACATTATCAATTAAATTGAGGTCATGCGATTGTATTGACCAGCCAAGAACATTCCTCTGATTCAGGACAGAGCCAAAACAATGGAAGTACTCACATATTTTTGTAGTTTTCTTACTTAAAGTAAACTTTTAAATGAACTTCGTATGTGATACCAATGAGCCCTTGAAAGCTATTGAATCCTGCTGGATTTTTTTTTTTAATTTAGCTGTAGTTGACATGTAATTTTATTTGTTTTTTAATCATTTGGTCCTTTCTTAATGTGGTTACATGGTTTCAGTAGTCTGATAACTACACTAAATGCTGAACTGCTGAATAAATGTGGAGATGTGAGCCATGATTCAGAGTTGAGGAACCAGATTATGAGGTTTAAAAAGAAAGCAAACGGACATATTTCACTCACTTTGACCTGACGAGGATCCGACTTGGATCTAAACGTTGTCAGCTGGGAATAAATGTTGTGGCTGGCTTGGATTTTATGATTTCAGGTGAACCTTTTCTTCCTGTTGAACATCGTGCGGGTTCTCATCACCAAGCTGAGAGTGACGCATCAGGCCGAGTCCAGCCTCTACATGCGGGCTGTGAGAGCCACCCTCATCCTCATCCCTCTGCTGGGTATTCAGTTTGTCCTGCTACCCTACAAGCCCGAAGACCACTGGGTGTCTGAGATCTATCTGTATGTCATGGAAATCCTCATGCACTACCAGGTGAGTACGACAACACTTAGTTCATAACTGCCCAATGACAATATCCTCAATTATTGTGCAGCAGTGGTTTAAAATTACAAATATTTTGAGCATAAGGGCATGAATATTGGCCAGTGTGAACTTCTAGCAGGCCCTGGTGCAGCTGTTTGAGCTTAAAGGATTTCCCATCTTGTGTATTTTCATGAACTCATTCAAAAAACTTTTTTCTTTTCTTTTTTTTTACATACAGGGTCTCTTAGTTTCTACAATATTCTGCTTCTTCAATGGGGAGGTAAGTGATGCTTGATTTATCCTCTTATTGCTGATGATGTTTCATTATTTGAAAAAGGTGAAATTTTAAAGTTTCTGCTTTTATCACATGTTCCTACAAGTACTGTGTTCCGCTTTCATTCTAACTCTCTCAGTTTTTTTGACCCTTTACTTCTTTTTGGTCAAGTAATTTTGTATTTAGGAAAATTATTCCTGGTATAGTAGAAAAAATAGCCCTACGTCAAATTTTAGAGCAGCTGTTCAGCCACAGTTCTTGAGCTCTCATTCACATTTTTTGGCATTCAGCTGTCACTTTTACCCGGAGCAACTTGGAAGTTCACATTCAAGTTCTTCATGGGAAAAAAATTGGAGACCCAAATCCAGTCCATACCCTGGTCTTTAAGACTCCACAACTGAACTAGACTGCTATCACCAAATATGACACCTGAAGTCGAAACAAGACCAAAAGCTTTATTTTTACTTCATTTAATTCATTACGGACCGCAAAGACACTGTTTACCTATTTTACTTGCAACACACTGATGATAGTGCACAGTGATAGTGTCAGAGAGAAAGAAGACAGAAATTTCTCGATAAATTTGTTTTGAAAATAACCAAACATGATCCCTACCAAAGCTCAAAGCTTTGAACAAGAGGATTCATCCCAACAATGTGTCAAGTCAGGTATCAAGACTCTACTTCACACAGGTATTAACAGCCACCATTGCATTAAGGAACATATTAAGTAGTGTTTACTTTAGCTGCTTTCATATAACTACATGTGTACACTAGTTATTGAAGAACAATACATTCCTGGTTGCATCGAAAGACTTTATTGTCAGATTTATAGTTTCTGTATTGCATGATAAACTTTAGCTGTTGTACCTGAGGTGAGGTATCAGATTTACTGGCTGTAATTCTTTTTTCTAGCTGTTTAGCTAAGTTAAACTGTTTGGCCTACTATTGGCCTACACCCTTCTTACGTCCTCTTTGCGTCTCCTCTTGCAGGTTCAAAGCGTTCTGCGGAGACACTGGAACCAGCAACGGATGCAGTTTGCCGGCACTTTCGCCAATGCCGACTTCTTCCGCTCAGCCTCCTACGTGGCGTCGTCGCTCACTGAGGTCCACCGCTGCTACAGCATCGAAAGCCACACCGAGCACATGAACGGCAAGAGCTACCCGGACATCTTCAGATCGGATAGCCCTTTTGTGTGAAGGTGGTGCTTGATTTTTTGGCATTTGAGGCTTGGCGCTTATTGATTCTTCAAGATGAAGTTTCAATATCATCTTTCACCATCTTTATACCTCTTTGGAGTTCATTTTTTTAGATCTTTCAACACAAAAAACTCTATTTTTCTACTTTTTTTCTCATGAATATTGTCAAAAAGGAAGACAAAAGACAGTGTTTCTTCATCATTTACTATACACATGAATATTCAGAAAGGCTGCACTCAAGGATCACCCATGAATCAACCAGCCTCACTGTATGGCATTAACAAAAGGAATGATTCCTGTTGCATCGTGTGGATTAAACTTGAAGATAAAAAAGATGCTGTTCTGTTACGATCTTGCAAAGAGAGAAGTCGTTATTTTTTAACCAGGCAGCATTTAGAGGATATTGCTTCAGTTTAAAAATATGTTATTACAGCATGGGATGTAGTGGAGGGTCAAAGCATGAAAGTACTGTTTACCCACCTCTCAGTATCTGAAAGAGCATTTCAGATTGTCTGTCTCACACACTTTTTCAGGGGCCAAAGTGGATATGTGGCCCCATTTGACGCTGCAGACACATTTGCTTGGAGTTAGCCTGATAGGAAGTTCAATACCAAAATGGGAACTGGTCAAAATTCAGACAAAGCCACAGAAAGTGCTCTTTGGCAGTTGGCTTATTACTGCCTAGTTTATTGCTTTCGTTAAGTTAAAAGAACCCATGATTTCTATGGTTAGCAGTGGCTAGCAGCATACAGAACTGGGCATTTAAATGTAAAAAAAAAAAAAAAAGCTAAAACAGACAAAGAAACAAATAGTCTGCTTTGCCAAATGTCGTTCCTGCTTTAGCGAATGTGGGCCTCTTGAGGAGAATCTTTTCTATTTATGTATTATTTCCTTTAGCTAAGTTAAACAAATAATGAGGTTCACAATATGATTTTTGTCAGATACATAAGCTTGCATTGTCTGTTAAGCTCACTGTGTTTTGCTTCGTGTCTGATGATTCCAAAATGCTGGAGAGATGATTGTGAGGTAGTCGGGAGAGAATGGGGGATGAGTGAAAAGTGCATACAGTAAGTTTGTACATATATTGGACTGTGTATAAATATGACTTATATCGAGGCACAAAATATGAATTTTAACTTTGTATTTACACCGTTATGAACACATTGTTATATATTACTATTTTTAGATTTTTAAAATCTGCAATCTACAGCTGGTTTCATTAATAGTACAAAAAATAATAATGTCATGCTACATGTCCTTTAAATGAACTTCACACAAATTCAGCAGGAACTGACTTATATTGATTCACTGATCTGAAATATTAGTTGATAATTATTATCTCCAGCACCAGTCATTAGCATCCAGTAATTCTGCAGTATGTGTGAAGATTAAGTGTGTCACCTCCAGTTAGAGATAAGAAGAAACTTTCCTGTCAGGACTCTGATGAATGAAGAGCTGCTGGTTTCAGCCTTCTAAAACAGGAATTACAGGTCAGTCACTTCTGCAGGACTAATATGAACTTAATGGATAACACTTCACTTTAAAGTCCCCCTATTGAGCTTTTATAACCAGTATATAAATAGTTAATGAATGGTTTGTTACAAAATATAATGTAGTTGTAGGGAGATATAAGTGTTTATTAACGTAATTGTAACTCTTCTTGCAGGTAACAGATGATTAATGGCAATATACAGTAATAAAACACAGTTGCAATAATATAAAATAAGTTATATTCGCTGACAAATACTATACATTAACTTTAAAGTGTTCGAAATTAATATACTGCTTATAAATGCTAATTAGGGGTACTTAAAGTGAATAAAGAAATACACTTGTTTGTTTTCTGTCTGAGATCAAAAGATTGATACCACTCTTATGTAAACTGAAGCTACTGCCAATGGACAGTTAGCTTAAATTAGCATAAAAAACTGGAAACAGCTAGTCCAAGTCTAAGCTGGCTGTAGCTTCATGTTAAGCATCTAATTCTTGACAAGAAAGCAAATAAACAAATTTCCTGAAATGTCAAACCGTTCCTTTTAAGACAATTCTCTCTTCAAACACAGATGTGTGTTTTCTCACAGAAGCGTTACAAATGTTTTTCATTTTTGGAGGGTCACTTTAGTCACAGTATGAGTCCCATTTTCATTTTTGTAACATAGTTTTGTCAATAAATCCTCACAATGCTTGTTTATACTGGAGTAATAATGCTGTAAATAAAAACAAGCTGTTTTCAACTGGGATTTGGTACAGAGAGTCCCTGTATTTTTGTCTTTTTTTGGTGTTTTTCTGACTGGTGCAGCTTCCATTTCATTCCCTTCAAAGACAAAAGGAAGAAAATATGTAACAGTATTTCCTCCCCCCCCCCACCACATATTTAAGTAAGGGTGGGATTTCCTTGTCTGACCTTAGAAAATATTTCTCACTGAAATGAATATTGTTTCCAGACAAAGCAGGGTGTGTTACTGTCTGTTCCTCGTCCAAAACGTATATGTGAACAGGTACAATTAGGAAGTCCCAAAGGAAAAACTGCTATATCAATCCTTTCAATGCATCATTTATCAACTTTGAGACAGAGAAGCTGTAAAAGCACTTAACACGACACTTTTTACAACTAGTGATTCATCTCAGTGTCCCAATAAATGTGCACACGAGTGTAGATGAAAAAACAGAACACATGATGATCAAAAGCATGTGTGCAGCGCGCGTGAGCGTTTATTGCTGCGAGTGATACTGTATTTACGAGCTACTTGCATGCCTGTCGTAGTCATGACCTCAATCCACAAAGGATTCTGGTATCTGCGGTTTTGGACAGTGCATTAAGCATCACAGTTATCATGAGAGTGTCCCCTCCCATGTTACTTTGGCCTGTGCAGAACACTAAACATCTGACACTTCTACAGTGCAACTAAGCACACTTTTAACTTGCATCCTGTTATATCAACATGAGAGATGGTGTAGTATCCTGTGCGGTTTGTGATGCCACTTGTTTCCTCTCTCAAGCAGAGATAAAAATAATGCAGAAAACTATACTTGAAGCGTGTACCTGCAAGAGCTCCCAGTGAATGCAACATGGAGACGATGTTTTTGTTGTTTACCTATCACAACACCATCCAACAAGCCCCACCTTCCTTTATTTACCTCAATGGAAATCAGACCAGTGGATGTCTTGCTGGCTTCCTGTTTCTAAGAATACATTTCCATTGAACTCTTGATCCGTCAGCCCTTGTGTGCTGGTAGTAAACACTTCCTCAGTCTCATGACTAACACTTGTTTACTGCTTTAACTTCCGCATGCTTCCACTGCAACTTAAAGCATTTAGCCGATGTTTTCATGCAGACCGGTTCCCAATGTGCGAGTCGCTAGCAGTTCTGTGTCTTTGTCAAGGACGTTTCCACAGGACATGAGTGCGAAAAGAGACACAGAGTATGCCAGATTGCCACATGTGCTCTGCTGCTTGGTGACAATCCTGCAGACATGTAAAATGTCGAAAATAATCACATAAATCTGCTCCACAAAGTCATGGTCATGGTTTTAATTTGATATTTACTGTAGCTGACGCACTAATCTAGAGTAATTCCCCCTGAGTGCGAAACAGAAAATTATAAACTTATGTAACAATAACAGTGTGGGTGACTCAATATTTCATTAGACTTCAACACATTCCTGAGGACTTAAAGGAGTCCAAACAGTCATCAGGAACACACTCTGCTTGAATTAAGCAAAGATTTTAACAAGATAGCTAATAACTAGCTAGATTCAGGTTACCACAATGGGAAGAAGAGCACATAAAGGTGATTTGGTTGACTGGCAAGAGACACAATTAAAAATAAAATCATAGTCAAAATCAAAAGTGAGGCTGAGATATCCTGAATTTTAGTCCTTCAAAAACACTTCATCCTACATTTTCCATATATACAGGGGTTATTTTCTCAGACTTCATAGAACTCCTCAGGAGCCACAGAAGACATTAAACAACTGTTTTCACAGGCTGACATGATGAGTAAACTAATTTACTACATTATATATTACAAATAACTTAGGTACAAGGTCAAGAGGTTGTAATATGTAGCACAAGAAGCTAGTAAAGCGCTAAAATGGAACTGCATCTATCTAACACATAATTACCATCCTGAGACTGAAAACATGATCACTGTTATTAGTCTTTGGAGCCGTTTCTAAACAAACTAACGTGACCAAACTCATAATGAAGGAACATGTCACCCAGTGCAGCGGTGTGGTTCATTGACATGTTTTTAATAGTTTTTTGTACAACGATAAAGGTTTACGGCACAGAGGAATAAGATATATCAGACTTACACACTTACACACACAATACTTGTAAGTAGATCAGTTCATTGTTGGTTTGACTCTGCACATGAGATTTGTTGACAATAAGAAAAATATAGAAAATCATCAGCCATATCCTTTAACATGTATATGCAGTGTTTGGTCATCTGTCAGTATATTTCATATTTTGTTTTTTTGGAGAAAGCATGCAATAGGGTGAAATATTTCCTGTATGTGAGTGTGTGCTGTGTATTGCACAGAAGTAACTTTTCACAACCTCCTATTTTATATGATTTCTCATACTGCAGGCAACATTTTTGTCTCACTGTAGGCACTAAACATACAGGTAGACTCCTGTTAATGAGTAATAAACATTTTTAAAACATTTTTTTGTTTTTTTGTGCTTTCCCGTCTCGCAAGAATCTTCAGGATCCGAGCTACAGTCCTGTTGGTATCCAGCTCTGAAGTCTTCTCCTGCTATTACTTCTATTATTGTTACCAGTCATATCTCTATAGTTATTATTGTTGTTATTATGCTTCTCTGTGTCTCTCTCCCTCCCCCTCCCCCTCCCTCTTTCTTTCTCTCTCAACCCAACCGGTCAAAGCAGATCGGCCCACCTAGAGTCCGGTTCTGCTTGATGTTTCTTCCCATTAAAGGAAGCCAAGTGCTTACTCATGGGGGGAATTGTTGGGTCTCTCTAAATCTAAGAGTATGGTCTTGATCTGCTCTATGTGAAAAGTGCCTTGAGATGACTTTTGTTGTGATTTGGCACTATATAAACAAAATTGAATTGAATTTGAAAGTAACAACAAGAATAATATAGATTTGAAGTTGTAATGCTGATTCATAGTACTTAATACATAGACAATCACAGTTTCAGAATTCAGGACTAATCAGTGAGTCTAATGGCTTTGTAAAGGAGCCAACTAGAGTTTGTCTACCGTCTAATATTAGAAAGAGGGGAGGGTTCATCTTGGTAAATTGGCAGGATGAGGCCAACATTATCAAAATAAACAGCAGACATAACAGTGTTTGTAGCTCAGGCCCCATGTCAGAGTGTGTAAATAGTTTGGCTCCTCTAAAAATACTAAAAAAAATTTAAAAAATAAAAAGGACTAAAAGTACCACAGAGCCATTTCCATGACTGTTAGATGTGGTTGAAAGCTCCAAAAGAAGATGAGTGGGCCTTGAGTTAAAGGTGCCCCAGGGAATTTTCTTGTAAACAAACAAAAGTTATGTTTACATTCAGTGTTACTCACCAAAACAAAGGACAAAACCCCCACAGGGTACACTTAAGCTTTACTAATAAATTAACTCAACTATGTGATCTAAAAGTTTGCCATTCACAAACAACACAAACACTCAAAAGTCTACAAAAAACTCCACAAACTGGAGCTCAGATAAAATGCAGATTCATGCAGCACTCAGAGTTTGAGGATCTGCTCAAAATGGATTTTTCCTTCCCTGAAGAAGGAAACTTCCCATTTCCCATTTGTCATGAGTCCATCCTTAGAAAAACCCCCTCTGATGTACAAGACGTGATGCACTTTACCAATCCAGTAAAAGTAGAAACGATATGCTTGGAATGAACAGGAAATAGAGTTGAGCTGTACGGTGAACACATCAGAAACTTTACAGAAAATGAAAAGGAAGGAGGCGTCTTATCACCTGTGGCGTCGTTTGATTAACTGGGGATTTCTGGGATATCCAGTTAAGGATCATCCCACCAATCGCCAGAGGGAGAAAAACAAACAGCAACTTATGCATAACCACTTAACAAGAGCTTATTTAATCTGTTTTCAAGGAAGAATGACTCAAACTTAAAACAATATACTGCAGCCGTTTCCAGTAAATCCTCCTCATTAGAACCCCTCACTGTTCGCAGAATTTTCGGGTTAAACCGCACTCCCACAACAATGCTTTGCCATGCACTGTCACACACATACACATACCATACACACATCTGGCTCATAGTGATCTGGCCACTTGTGCATAGGGATGTCTCACTCTTGAGAACAATGGAATGAGTTCTTGGCTGTACTCAAGGGTGTGGAGGGCGTACAGTACAGGGGTTGGGGTGAGCAATGTGGCCCGGGTGTATGGATGTGACCCGGGTCTGGGTGGGACCGCAGGAAGTCTGCCTCTGGCTGCACGGCCCTTTCAGACCGCTGTGCCTCACCGCTGGAGGGTCATGAATTATCTGAGCAGCTCATCACACAGTGATGTCAACACTTAGTTGTCTGGTAGTCTGACGGCTTTGGTCATGATGTGTGAATACATCATGTGGAGAGTTCATTTCCAGAGTGCTAGCCAGGGGCGTAGCTAGGAAAACTGGGACCCCTGTAAGAATACTGCTCTGGGTCTGGGAACACTTTAATGAAGTAATCTTCCTGCAGCTGTGGGCCTCCAGAAATGCCATCACCTTTCATCCCAGCTGCAACTGCATCTAAATAAAAAGAAAAACCCATCCCATATTTCTATGAAATGAGAGATTCAAAATATGTTTTAAATGCCTCATTCTATAGCTATGAGTCAAATTGGACACTGTAAATAACTTTTATGAAAACTGTCATATGAAGGAAGTTTATTATTTCAAAAGAACTGCTTCATAACTGCGCTAATTTTGGTGATAAATCCTGTTTAAAACAACTTGGATCTTACTTCCGAAGGCTGTATTTTCTATCAGTTATAGTAACAGTATACTTAAAGTAACTGCTGAGATTTGGGAACACTACATCTCCACAACAGTCAGATGATTAGACAGGTTGTCAACAAATCAACAGTTCATCTAGATTATCTAAAACACACTTTTCAAAGGTAAAACCGAAAGTGAATGCACCCAAAACACTGTTAATAATTCCCCACTGCACAGGAAAACTGTGTGCACACAGATACGGAAAGTATGGAAGGTCAAAAAACTGATCCAGGAAGTCGATCTGTAAACTGCAATGACTGTTTACTGTATGCTTTTCTAAGTAAGTTTGCCCTAACCTTGAGCTTTGTTTTGATTTTTTTTCAAATATCTGACTGATTGTGTTTCTTGCCTTGTGTGACTTCTTTATTGTAAAGTCCCTGAGCAGACCAGTATCAGACCTTCAAACATATTGGACGAACCTGCAGAGCACCATTTATGTGCAGTGTCAACTTACAGTTAAACTGCAGGAAATAATTAACTTTTTATTTAAGATAATGGTGATATTGGAGTGATGAATGGCCAATTAGAGCAACTAACTTTCATACAGGAGACCAGAGTTTGCATCCTGTCACAATCGAGCAGTTCAGGTTTTTAGTTGGACTGGCAACAGACCGGCCCAGTAACCGCAGTTGTTCTAAGTGAGTGGGTGAGTGATGAAGTTACACCATTGGCCGGCCAGCCAAGGAGTTTCCTCATTGGCTGTTGCTCTTTCAAAATGAGTTGGTGTGAGAAAGTGGAGGACAGCACGGCGATGCAGAACCATTATGTTTCTGCTCCAAGCTGTGACGCTCTCAGCTCTGGTGTTAAATGCAGACAAGTCAGCTAAACTCCTGTTCAAACAGACCTATACCAGCATCTGTGCGTCTCCTCCTCTACCATCCAGTGTGATCGACTCTCCAGTTAGCAGTGCTGTCAGCAGCCAACAGGAGAGACGCTCCGCAGTGTCTCTGGATTTTATTACTATACATAATACGATACATACTTTTTATTTTTCTGACGTTTTCACACCACAAACGATGAACAACAGCATTAAAACACGAGTCTTGTAGGTAAAAAATGAGACTCGTGAAGGCTGTTACATCAGTTTTGTGTGAGCCAGCTGCTCTGAAGGTGCGCTTGATTTACTGTAAGTGCAGTAACCAGGCAGAGATAAGGCTCCTGAATTTGCACCCAAAATGCTGTCAAAACTTTCATTTCAATTTCCATTGCAGCCTCCATGATCATCGACCAGGAAAGAGGCAGAGAAAAGGTGCATAGAGGCAAAGCGCACAGTTAAAGCACCCAAATAACCATCAATCTGACAAAACACTTAATGCAGAGTGAAAAACGAGAGACCTTCACAGAATGAAACAGATGACAGAGCAGAGGGAGTTAACAGATAATTACAAGTTATAATTACAATTAAAATAAGTTCTCTTTCAAATCAAACATCCCAAGATATGAGTGGAAAGTATTGATCTTACAACTGCATTTATAACCTTTTTTTTTTTTTACTCAAACGAAGCTTAACCATGTCGTGTGATGCTACTTCAGTACACTTTACCAGCAAATATTACTGGGACCACTACAGAAAATTGCCAATGAACATTTAACATTCAAGAATTCACATTATAGACACTACCACTAACTATTCCTGTAACAAACTGGCCACAATTTCACACATTGACGACCCACGGTCCAGCCATATACTAGGTTTTGACCTAGTCTTGTTTAACTGTAACCAGTCTCTTTTGAACTTTAACCAAGTGTTTTAATTGCTTCACTTGCATACCTTAGCCAAAGAAATCATTTAAAATGGACTGGGTGTTTAACAATGTTTTGCACAATCATCCAGAGACATTCTTTCTGGCTTTAGGTTTTTGCCACGTTCCCAGATCTTAGCAATTAACTTGGTGACTATACTGTTATTTTTACAGAAATTATGCTGACTCTCACAAAACTTTTTAGTAAACCGGAATTATCATTTAAAGGGCTGATTCATCTTTTGTTTTCACATCTAACCTGTTTGTTGCAGTTCAACTCTGATGTGTTTGTTAGTTTTGTTGGTTTGTTTGGTTGGTATCAAGGAAACTCTGGTGCAACAACTAACAAACTGGACTGAGACCACTTTAAACAGTGGGTCTCTTGGTTTATTTGTAAAAAGCCAGTGAGAATGAGAAACAGACCAGAACTATAAGGCAACAATATATACTATATATATATATATACCATATTTTTCCTTGGTCTGAACCAACTAAACTGAGCAACAGGTGTGAAAGCGACCTTACTGATTCCTGCGTCATTCATAGGAAACAATTATGAACTCTATTTGCTTTGCAAGCAATTTTGACCTCATACTCATTTTTAAAGACTAGTGGCAGAACATCTAAGACATCCCAACGTCAAACGTCAGACATTTGGAATCAAACTCTTCCAAACACCTCAAACAATAAGCTTATTACAGTTTTAAAGAGCCTAGTTCCTACTGGCCAGGGCGGCGGGCCAGTATCCACTTGTACCAGGCGCGTCGTTGCTCTCATCTTCAGCATCGTCCTGCCAACAGGAACTCCCTCGCTCCTCTCCCAGTTTCCTGCCATTGTTCTTTCTGCTGCCACCAGGCGCAGACTCCTCCCAGGATCTGGGAAAAGGTGGGATGTTAAAGCGGCCCATTTCCCTTTCGATCGGCTACAACCTCAGCCGGTGGAGGAGGGGTGTGTGTGAGAGAACGTGTGCGTGTGTGAGTAGAAAGGAAGCATATATATATGAACAACTTAATTATTTTCAAGTGCAACTTGCTTTGTTGTATGCGATAGGAGAATGTAGAGTTTCACTGAATTTCACTTTTTGAATTCATGTAGACCAAACACACATAATAACAGACACTGTTTGGAAATCATACAAATTTATAAACCCCAAACATTCACACAGTAATGAAATGTCCTTTTATTTTCTAAAGATTTTGATGACGTGATATCAAGAAGTGAACATAAAAACCGAAAGCACTCAGAGAGAATTTTTTATTTTGATCATAAAAATAGTTATTTAATCTGATCTGTAAATAATAATAATAATAATAATAATAATAATAATAATAATAATAATAATAATAATAATAATAATAATAATAATAATAATAATAATAATACGTTTATTTAGTATAGCACCTTTCCCAGAAATAAAATTCACGAAATGCTTCACAAGAATAAAAGTTAAAAAATAAGACCATAAAACATTAAAGAAAAAACACACAAACAAAACATAGGCAACAGGGTACACCAAAAGAGACACATAAAATAACAAACTTCATTTGCTTTTTAAAAGCTTTGACAGAGACCGCAGACAGTATGTCTAAAGGAAGAGAGTTCCACAGTGTTGGAGCCACTACTTCAAAGGCACGATCACCTTTTGTTTTCAGTTGAGAGTGAGGGACAGCCAGTAGGCCCTGGTCAGAAGACCTAAGTGACCTACTGACGATATAGGGATGGAGAGGGTCACAAATGTACTCAGTTGTCTGTACATGCAGGGATCTATACATGAAAACAAGAACCTTAAAATGAATCCTAAAAACTGATGGGAAGCCGATGTTAAGAACATTAAATGGGTGTGATGTGAGTCGTCCTGCTGGACCTGGTTAATAGGCTTGCAGCAGTATTCTGGACCATTTGTAGACGGTTCAGAGATGACTTGTTGAGACAATAGTCCAGCCAAGATGATATGAAAATGTGAATAATCACCTCTAGCTCAGGTTGTGATACAACAGACCTGAGTTTTGTGATATTTCTTACTGGAAAAAACATGTATGGGTTAATGATTTAATACGCTGATCGAATTGCATAGCCTGATTAAATATAACATGGCCAAACACCGGAGGACAGTGACCCCATACTTTGAGCAACCCTGGGAGCTATACTGTCTGAGCTATGATAAGAACCTCCGTCTTGTCTGTATCAGGCTGTAAAAGTTGTTAGACATCAATCCTTAATGGCAGTCAGACAGTTGAGACAGTTAGATTCAGATCTGCATCACAATACATCTTGATTGTGACACATCTGGTAATTGTCGTGAGTGAAAAGCATGACGAAGAGGCAGAGCATGTTAGGTATAAAGAAAGTGCTGTATAATTTACACAAAATCAATTGAATGGCAATCAATTAATTCCAATAAAACAGAGCTTTCACGTTTAACTTCAGTGAACTCTGACATGCAAATTTCAGCTGTTGACCAATAGCAAACCATCTTGACAGCGTTGAACCTTTGAGGAAACGAAGAGTCAGAGAGTCCAAATAAAAGTACTGTAGGTTATCAGCTGTGTTGCACCATCCTCAAAGTACTTAGAGTTAAAAGTGCTCCACAAATGAAGATTGGTTTGCAAACAGTTCTGATTCAAGATTTGTTGGTACAAATTTGTGTTTTGAATAAACTGCGTGAATTGAGCAACCAAGCCAATGAGCTACTTTGGAAAGCTTTTATCTCTCTTCAGTAACTCTTTATTGAATGAAATGTTGTGTAATCATGAGAACAAAATGCCAAGAGGAGAAAACAGTGACTGACTAGCACTTGCCCTGGTGGCTATGGTGTGTTAAGCTAGGTTTATGCTCGACACAGTGTCCCTGGCATGAGTGGCAGAGTGCACACACCAAAAATTACATCATTGCATCTTTCCCGTCGAGCATGAAGGCTCTGCAAGTTGTCGCGGCACTTGGTTGTGCATCTCTGAATTTTTGTAACTAGGCACGTGCTGCACAAAGTAGCTGAAGTGCAATTCCTCGTCGATAGCACGCATCAGCCTATAGCCCAATACGGCTATATTCTCCATCGAGGCGTCTCTCTGCATGTAAGAGAAAGACAGACCATCTCTTCTTGTGTCGTCTTTATAGTTTTAATAGCCACAAGCAGAAAATTCTTCCTCAGCAACGGCGAGCTCCAGGACAGAGTGTGTAGCCATGTTGGATAATGACGTTCTTCTGTTGACTTCTTGCTTATTCACTGAATATTTTGACTGTACACCCCCTGGCATTTTGGAGTATACTGCAACGGCAACATGTTGAGCATAAATGCCTCTGTGCATGCTCATAGATTACATGTCATCAGTGGAGACCCATGTCACAGTGTCTCGCACAAGTATAAACAAAGCTTTAGCAATTAGCTCAACAACTACAATACTTTACCAATTAGCCTGCAAGTATATAGTCACCAAGCCTCTATTGACATATTTTGAGAAGACGCTCGAATGAGTTTCACTTTGGCACTTTCTGGTGTGATCAGGCCTCAAGAAAGATCAAATGAGTGAAGCAAGAGAGCAGATATGTGACTGATTATGAGAAATAATTGATCAGGTGAAGACTGAGGAAAACTGCTGGACAGGATAGATGTGTCTGGCTCTGGAATGACAAAACATATTGGAACTGGCAGGCAAAAGAGTGCAAAATTAAAATATAAAGTTGTCTCCATGGTACTGAAAGTACGGGATACATGCACCAGATTCCTTTCATTTAAAGTAAAGAGTTCCACGTGTTTTGAGGAACTGTTTAATATGTCCCATCTAGAAATGGCTACAAATCTTCTAAATCAGCACAATAAACTAATTATATTCCCACTATAGCCAGCACTATCATTTTGATGAAGAGGGAAACTTTATCTTAATACTTTCCCTTAATTGTAAGAATTATTTTTTCAGCCGGATTTCTATGCCAATGAGAATAAATTAGCCCAATAGTTTGATCCTTTCTCATGATCCTTTCCCAGTGTTCTTTAAGTGTTTTGGAGGGGCGGCGGTGAGGTGGGGTTGGAGGGTGCACAGGAAGGAAAAGGAGTAGCTGGGAAATCTCATCGAGGCTCCTCAGTGAACAAGAGACACCCCATTCAGGATCTGGGCGTCGCTGCCAAGTCATCTCAGGGTCGCTTCAACAGGCCTCCTTTGGGTGAAGGAGGCACAAATACATTAAGTGAAATACACTCGGTTGTTCTTAGAAATTGAAGCAAACTGCATCAGGCTTGCAGAAAGACTTTAAACACACATAAATTCATGCAAGGGGAGATGAAAAGAAGAAAAATTTTTGCCTCTGGGCTTATATATTTCCTCGGGAAATGAGAAATGACTTCTTCCTCTCTGAGATTAGCAAAACAGGAGGCTAATTAAAGCTGATAGTATAAAGCCAACCAAGCAACTAGTTTCTGTGGGTCAACCAGGTTCTGTAAACTAGCACCCCCATATGTCCATGTGCAACAATAACAATGACAATATTTATTTGTGTAACATTTTAAAAGCTAAATGTGTTATTATGAGCAGATGCAGTGAAAATAGAACATTGAAACAAGACATATGGATATAATAATAGAATACAGATATTATTAATAATTTAAAATTATATTGAAAAAACACAAATTGATCAAAAATCTTCAAAGAAATTAATCTTAAATAGAGATTTAATAGTGATAGTTGAAAGCTCATTGATGTCATAACAGGTCAGATTGCCCCTAAATGTGATAAATACATCTTAAAATAAATGGGAGTCAGTAGAAGACTAAAAAAAGAGCAATTTCTTTCTTTAATCAGTAAAGAATCTGGCTGGGATGTTCAAAACTTATTGTGCACATCTGTGTTTTTTCTTTCTTTTACTTCTTCCTTTTGTTTTCTGAAAAGCAGTGCACAATGAAATTATTATTTCAATCATTCTAACTGACTTGAACCAAAACACATTAAAAGTGCACCAAAGACTTCCAAACTCATGTTTTTAATGACAAATGCAAATAAGTGTGCTCAAGGAACTGACATTGCTTAAAATTTCAAGGCGTTGGACAGTTCTCGTAACTTTATATATACAGTTGGCTACAGCTTTGATAGCAAAATGTGTGATGTCACTGATTAGACAGCCGCAAGTTCAACATGATAAAAAGTTTTGTATTGCGACTGTCATTTTCTGTCTTTGAATTTACTGTTGGTCCTGATAATCCATTTGAGCAGCTTAAACATGAAAATACTGTTGTGTAAAATTGCAAAGCTCACACAAGACTATATTTTTCAACCACTTTTACCTCCTTCTATTAAAATTTTCCATGCACCGAAATGAAAATAGCAGCCCCAGCTAAAAATGACCACCTCCACAGATGTGGTGGAGCAAGCCTGGGCTGCAGGAAACGATGAGAGTGGCACGTCTTTCAGCGTGCACGGAGAGGAGAGGTCGACCCAGAAACATGTGCTGCCTGAACTTTGGCTCTTTTTCTTCCTGTAAGGACTATGGATGTAGGTAAGGACGCCTACTCTCTCCCTCTCTCTGGTTCTTTTTTATTTCATCTTGTTCGCTCACACACCCATTTGTATAGACACACAAGCACACAAAAGAGAAAAGCAGGCGGTCAGGACATGCTTTCAAGCTGGAATTAGATCATTAAATAGGTTACTGTCTGATTTATGTTGTTTTTTTTAATCAGTGAGCCAGTGTGTTGTTAAATTTAAAGAAATAAGCACTCATGCAAGATGAATCCATGTCTAAAGTATAGGTTGACACTACATTAAAAAAAAAACAACACACTAATTGATTTTAAACCCCTTGAGGTGGAACCCCACTGCTGGTTTTCATTTCAGCCATCGAAGAACTTGTTACACCTGGGATGTCAGGTGAGAGCAGTTAACTGTGATTTGATGACTCCAATAAATGACTCTGTCTCCCTCCAGTGGTGAGATGGTTTAATTGTTGGTGATTTCTGAAAACATGAACTCATTTTCAAAGCTAATTTTTGCTCTCCGTGAGTGTTTATTCAACTTTTCTCGCTTGGGTTTGTGGGAAGAGCACAGTCATTCCAAAGAAAGACATTTATTCCACATCCATAGTCAACAATAAACAAATCATTTGTAATTTACAGTCATATGTTGCATTTACAGTTGAAAGTTGTAAAAGGAGATAAAACAAGACTTTCTGTAGGAGTAAATAAGGTTCCTGCACAGAACATAATAATTTAGGTTCAAGCATGATTTTCATGTTTTATTCCATCAAAAGTGAATACTACAGACATATCAACTCTTGCCCATGCCAGGCTTGTGGATGTGCATTTACTGGAATAAAAAGCTTCTAAAAAATAAGTCTTTATTCACCATAAACCTTCAATTTTAACGCAATTTGCTTTAAATTCCTAATAAAGACATTACAGGTCATTACGTTTTAATATTACTGGCAGTTTTCCCAGTTTGTGCAAGTTTTCAAGCCATGTAACCCCCCACTTTGCATAAATTTGAGTTTCCTGTTGAGCACTTCAGGCATTTATTTGTACCACCTTTCCCCGTAGAGTACTTGTGCTCTAGATGTATTGACAAGATGAATAAATAATGTCAGCGTTCTACCAGTCCTCATTCACACCAGAATCTTTGCAGACGCAGCAAGTACTGTAATGCAGCCATGTGTGAAGAACGGCAGCTGAATGAACCTTCTAACCTTCATCGACTTGTACGTTCACAGAAAGAGGAGTCATTTATCCATATTCTATAAATTCTGATGATGATGTTGCTCCTCTAAAAAAGGGCTATTTCTGTCCATGTTGCATTGGGGGTTTGCATTTTATGAGAAGCACACAGGTCCGATGTCCAGGCCAAACTCTTGATCAGCCTTTCCAATGTCCATTGGGGCCAAGTCCATGATGGGCAGCCTGGCCGAAGTCTGAGTCCTGTACTCAATCACTGTCTTGCCCCACTCACCATTTGAATTCTGAGGGAGAAAAAAATAGATAAATCAGAACATCTGGCTTACTTTTTTTTCACATGCTGGTATTTGTTTTGTTGATGACTTACCAAGCAGCCGTCCTCGATGACAGTGTATCGCAGACGGTTGTTGCCCTGTGCTCTCAGTTCCTGGCCGTTGGAGCCTCTGAGGACCAGAGCTTTCTTCAGGTTGCTGTTCTTTTCGTCTTTATAGGCTATGCTGTTCCTGCAGTGGTAGGTGATGTTCTGGTGTGACTCTTTGGACAAAAGCTGCAGCAGCTTCAGCTGAACTGCCACCGCGTTTGGCTGCTCCTCCTTGTTTCCATAGCGGAACTGAAATTAAATTTCACATTTGACATGATTACAACCAGGCCAGACAGTTTTTGTCAAATGCACATGTTGGATTCCACAGATGACTTGATACAGATTTTTATTACCAACAGATATGTTTCAGAATAGAAACGAACCCCAAAATATCTGGCACACCAAGAAACCTGTTTTACATCATGGAAACATCTATCAAACCCTTATGTCCTGAACTATTTCAAAGCTTCCACAACATGCATGTATTTGAATAATGACATAAGCATTAATATTGCAGAGATAAAACTTGTTTGCTTACTCTATTTCCACCATTCATGTCGGCTCCAAACCACACAGGTATGTTGGCACTGGGAGTGGATTTAGTCCACCATGATTTGCGGGGAATGTTGGCTGGATTAGCAGAGATGCAAGTTTCACCACTTTCCATATTGCAGAAGACCTTGATGGCATCTTTTATACTTCCTTGATTTGGATCAATCCAGTACTCACCTGTATCAAAGTCACAAACAAAATCCATTCAAATACAAGTCTGTAAAATGTTCTTGTATTAAAAAATTGTTTCTCTAGGTAAGCACTGAACAGTAGAGAAGAAAACCCTCACCGCTCTTTTTCAGAGGGTAGCACTGCTTGATGTCCTGGCATGTTTTTGCAGGGTTTATCTTGCTGCCGTCAGGATTGCGGAGGTTCTGCAGATGTCCACTGAGGGTCTTCAGTGTGGCATGGACGCCAGTGTCAGCACGCAGGATGGCTGGGATCTTATTAGGAAGGGCCTCATCTTTGTTGAACTCTGGAAGTGGAGGAGGGTCAGCCGCAACATCGTCCTCCACGAATTCCACAGCTTCCGGCATGCCGCCATTCTCGTCATAATCAACTAGAGCAGCATAGAGGTCTTCCACACCTGCGGTAGGAGGTCCAGGAGGGCCTGGAGGGCCGGGGGGTCCGGCTTCACCAGGCGGACCCTGACAAAGAAAGATTTTTCATCTTAATAAGTTTTAATGATTTTGGATTATTACAGTCACTGTAATTCTCTCAGGATAAGACCATCAGCTGATTATTAAAATGTGAAAAAATATCACCTGTGCCCCGATGTCTCCACTGGATCCTCTGCTTCCAGGGGCACCCATTGGTCCAGGCTGGCCGATGTTTCCTTCCTTCCCAGGAGGACCCACCACTCCTGGAGGACCCTGTGTAATGTTGAGACATTGAGAGATTGACACTGTAAAAAAAGGCAATAAAGGAGAGAAATTAAAGAGAAACAAAGAGAAATTTCACTGCACACCTGGTGCTATTATGCACTTACCTTAGGCCCGGCTGGTCCAACAATACCTTTATCTCCTGGCTCCCCTGTGGCACCCTGAAACAGAAAAGAATGATATCTCATCTGCTGTTGCCTTCACTGTTATCTTATTTCTATTCTTTTCTCTACACAGAAACTGGTTGATTGCAGAAAATAGAAGCCTTTGAATTATCTAAAGACATATAAGTATCTGACGCAGCTTTTTTGAAGCTTTAAATCATAAACATTTTGCTCACAGTAGTTCCTGGCAAACCATGGAGCCCGGTGAAACCTCTGTGTCCTTTCTGACCCCTCTCTCCTTGGTCTCCTGCTGCTCCTTTCTCTCCTTGGGGTCCTTGAGGGCCCTAAAAGCAGACACATGATCAAAATTTAACACAGGTCATTGGAACATACTTTGTTTCCCACTTAAATTAGTACAAAGATTGATTAATGTTTTGAATTGTTGGGTTGGCTGGTTTTATGGGCAGAAACATTGTGACAAATTGTCATGTCTTCCTTACCACTTTGCCTCGTACTCCAGATGCTCCTTGGGGTCCAGGTGAGCCAATGGCACCCTAAACATGACAGACATGACATGACATGACAGAAATAACTAGAGAGTCTCTGAGAAGATTTTCTTTTTCTTTGATGGTTGTAAACCAAAATATTGTCTTGCTGTAGCCATTTTTTTGTAGCTGGTTGTATTTCTGTTGGTGAAACTCACATTTTCGCCTCTCTGTCCTGGACTGCCGGTCATTCCCACTGGACCCTCATTTCCTGGAGAACCTGGGCCACCAGCCAGACCCTCTGGACCAGGATTACCTCTGTCTCCCTGTAAAAAACACACTAGTGATTACAGCAAGAAAACAAACAAAAAACAAACGCCTTACTAAACACGCACATTCACCATGTATTACAGTAAATCTTACCCTATCTCCTACAAGACCATCATTACCAGGAGACCCCTCTGCTCCAGCAACACCCTGATTAAAAACACAGATAATGACATGATAAACTTCTCATCTGAGGAAAAAACAAAAACTGTGCATATGTGGTGACAAACTACAGAAAATGGAAGAACAAAAACACAAATCTGTGAAATAAAAAGCCAAATCGTCAGCAAAAAAATAACAGTAGGTTTCAATTAAGAAAACATATCCATTAAAAACGTGTTGGGGAGGAAGTTAACAAAGTTTTTTTTCTTGCCCATGTTCTTTTTCCAGTGTTTGATTACTTGGAAGACAATTTTCAGATAGTACAAATAATTTTGTACAAAGACTATTAAACTTCTACAGGCATTTTGGACTCTGATTGATTTACTGTGGATATATTTGATGCCTCGACTGTCATACTAAACTCTACAAACATGATAAACTTGTTGCATATTGATGAAAGACTCTCATATTCAACAGAAAACAGCTAGAGTAGCCTTTTTGCATTTAAGTATATGTCAGTTTCTGAGATACTGTGGCTTTGAAGTTTTGTGTTTTGGAGAAAACGTTTAATGCCAAATAGTTAAAATTGTATTTCTGGAGCTGAAATCAGAAAAACAATATTCTTTGTCAACTTTTTTTTGGTATTCAAAACAACTTTTTCTATTTGGTTCATGTTCTCAAGAAAAAAGCAATATTTGCTGCAAAAAAATCTAAGTAAAAAAATTAGCTAAACAAGCTGTGAAATGACTCAGATTGGCAGGAAAAACCTCTGGGCCAGCATCTCCTCTTGGCCCGGTGGCTCCTGGTAAACCAACTCCACCAGCAGGCCCTTTGCCGCCCTTAATTCCAAATGCTCCAGGTTTTCCTGGTGGACCCTGAGAAACAAATAAACACCAACGTCATCATCTAAAGACTCCTGATGATTCACTCAGTGGTTCAACACGAATGGCTAACAATAAGCAACAGGAATACATACAGCAGGACCTGGCAGTCCCAGCATGCCTCTCTCTCCTCTGAGTCCAGGCTGACCCACAATGCCTCGCTGTCCTGAGGTGCCAGCAGGTCCAGGAGGCCCATCAGGACCCTGACGGAGAAACACAAGAGTTGAGAGTGACAAGAGACAATGAATGAAGACAAGCAATAGAAATTTGTCAGGATTTATTTGTGTATGGTTGTTGGAGGATATGTTTTTAAACTCCTCCTTGCACCTTACCGGAGGACCATCCTCTCCAGACTCTCCCTTCTCTCCAGCACTGCCTGCTGGGCCTGGAGGTCCACTCTCTCCTTGAAGTCCAGAGGCTCCAATCTCCCCTCGAATTCCAGCAGGGCCTTGCTTTCCTGGAGTGCCGATGTTCCCGTCTGCCCCAACAGCACCCTGGCACATACACATGATTTCTCCTCAGTACAAATCTTTAAAAGTGTAACTGTTTATGTAGTGACACTCTAACAGTGATGAGAGTCTGCAAAGTAAAGTGAAACCCACTGAGATCTTGAAAGTGGTTGACGACTGAAAACAGTGGTTCATTCGACAGTTTTAGTATATTTCTGTTGTAGTGAAACTGAAGCGCCACATTAATCTAAGGTTTATTAAAGGAGACATACCACATGTTTTTTGTGATTTTCACTCATTTATATACTGTTATGATGCCAAATGTCTATGTTAAACATGTGCAAAGTTCCAAAACACGAGATTAATGTATGTAAAAATGTTGCCTTCAAGTCAAAAGCCACGTTACATCTACTTTTCTATTGAATGGATGTCAGATCGTTCGCACATGCCCGCAAACGGCCATCCGTTGGTAGCCTTTGTTGGTAAGTCTGTCACTAAGGTTGTTCCACTGGTTGTTCATATTGTCCACTTGCATATTTTGGATCGGATTCGGGCACAAACATTTACAGATGTATTTGAGAAGTTTATATTTCATGTAAAGAATGAGAAAAGTAACCAAAATCCGACTGCTATTGTTTGTTTACGTAGTCTATGGGAGCCAAAGAATCAGAACAGAGGGGGCTCATTGGGAGGGGGGCCTTGACCTGGTTTCTGTTTCAGGTAGGTGTCTGTTTCAGACAGAGACTGAACTGAGGGGTCAGTATAAGATAAAGAGTTTTTGAACTGTAAATCATGCAAAGATATCCCAGTAGAGCCCCAGAACATACATATAGACCTGGAAATGTGCATGATATGTCCCCTTTAAGTAACAGACTAACTCACAACAGAGCCAGGTGGTCCAATTCCTCCAGGTAACCCAGGGAAACCAGGAGAGCCCTGTGGAAAGAAAACATGACCAATAAGGAATACTTTAATGATGATAATGTAAATAACACTTGTATAGTTGTTTACAGAAATAGACTGTTTGGCCAAAATATAGAGCCTAACTTACCGTTTGACCTTGTGTTCCTCTGCCGCCTTTCAATCCAGTCACACCAACAGGCCCCTGCAAACACAAACACACATGGTTAGATTAAATCATCTTAAATATCTTAAAACAGAGTAATGAGACGAGCAAAACTACTTTACAAATAATAATTAGGATTTTTTTTTTTTACCTTAACTGACGTGTTTTACATGTTTTTTACATTGTAAGTCAATACAAACAGTCTTTGCCTTTTACTGGGTCTTTACATCATGATTTCAGACCAAAATATTTTTTAGAAATTGTTTTATCTTTGATGTTTTGAAAAGAAGTTTATGTGACCCTTCATGTTTTTAATGCATACCTGTGGTCCAGGTTTCCCAGCCGTCCCCTGTGGTCCAGGTGATCCTCCTTCTCCCTTCTTGCCTGGCTCACCTGCATCACCTTTGGCCCCAGGCTTACCCTCAATACCCTGGGAAGGAAGTTTTATATGCTTTATGATGTTTGAACCTTTGGCTGTGATTTTGCAGTTTGCAGATATTTATTGATATAATTTCAATATGAAAGCCATGTTAGCTGTCTTAGTAACTACTTACAGCAGATCCAGGGAAACCGACCGCACCAGTTGGACCAGGCTCACCAGCAGAACCCTGTTAATATCATAAATGTACGCTTTAAAAATGAAGAGAAGGAAGTACATCCATTCAATTCAGATATAAGATAAAGTAGGTTCTACTGACAGCTATTCCTCTTGACCCTCGGCGACCTGCAGGTCCTGGTGGTCCGGTTTCACCCTGAAATAAAGGAACAGTAGTCAAATTCATTTAGAAAGTTCCTAAAACATGGAAATAATTTATTGTTTCATTTATAACAAAGCCAAAGGTTTAAGGTTTGAAAGACTTTGAAATCATTTATTATGATCATGGCATATCATGTATCAAGTGGGCTATTAAATCTTGAATCAAAAGTGGAAGAGCTTTTACACAGTTACTTGTTGTGTAGCAAGATGCATATCATAGTTTGCGTTTTCCATCTTTTTGATTTGATACCTATATTGTTCTTTTAAAATTTTCTATCTACTTCTCAATTTTGCTAAAATACAGTCAATATTTTAGCAATTCTAGTGATTTTGCAGTAGTATTTTTCAAAGAAACATGAGCTAACATGAGCTGATAACACAAACCTGAACAATCACATTTCCGGGTTTAAAGTAAATGCTAAAAGTCATGCTTTTGATCTCACCTTCTCGCCATTGGGTCCACTGGAACCAGCAGGTCCAACAGGTCCAGGAAGACCCTTTCAATAAAACAAAAAATATATTAGGAATATTGTATGAATTTTGAAAATAATTTTCTTATACTATGGTTTACCGTAGTGTAGCGGCTAATTTATGAATCATTTCTGCTGATATTGAGATTTTCACCCTCATGCAGGGCCATCAGGTCAAATAATTTGCCACAAACTTTTGTTTTCACTTTCTGAGAAATCTGCAATAAATTGCAATAAACTGTAAACTCACCCGTGCACCGTCAGCTCCTGCTTTGCCCTCAAGTCCTTTGTCTCCAACAGAGCCCTGAAGAAAGAAGACGTTTTCCGATGTTAGTGATTGACAGCATTTTCCAGTATTACTTTTGACAACCCCAAAAGAACTTGAGGAATTTTGAGAGAAACCCCACTAGCAGATACTGTATTTTCTTCTTTACTGAGGAATATGATTAAACTGGTGTCTGTGCATCTTTGCTGGAGAATTAATCATACTCTTTAACTTACAGCATCTCCCTTTGGGCCTGAGGGTCCTGAGATACCTCTATCCCCTGGCATCCCCTGAAGTCCTGGACCTCCTGGTTCTCCGACACTCCCTTTTGGACCAGAGTTACCCTAAAATGCACAAACACATATCACAGTAAGACTTACTGTAAACAAGATCTACATGCAACAACTCAGATATTACGTACAACATCTACTGTGATACCTTTGGCCCATCTGGTCCTGGTCCACCTGGACTACCTTTAGGTCCCTGCAGTCCGTTGGGTCCGATTTCACCTCTCTCTCCTGGAGGGCCTCTTTCTCCCTACAGGAAAAGTCAGGGATTAAAGACAAAAACAATCCCTTAATGCATTCAAAGCTGAAACATTAAGACTTGTGAGTGGAAGGCACCTGATTCAGACTCTGTGAGTGACTGGAAAACTGTGTCAGTCAGTAATTACAGGTAGTAACAGACTTACCCTCGGACCTGTAGCACCAACAGCCCCTGCCTCTCCAGCAAGACCCTGAAGAAAACATGAAATGCTCAATATATATCAGCATATGGAGAGTTTCTCATAGGCTTACACTGATGTACTGTACATTATCTCAACTGTCAAACTGCTGGTGTCAAAAAAAAAATCTGAAATGTTTTGCAAATTCATTATTTGTATTATTTTGTCTTACCTCAGCACCTGGTTTTCCTGATTCTCCAGGTCCTCCTGGCAGTCCAGGCAAACCCTACAATATGCAATAATGAACAAGTATAAACATGCCGGTTAAAGAGTGAATCATTGTGAAAGCTCATATATTTAATAAATTATATATTAAAAAACAACAGTCAACTGGCAAGCAGTTTGTCCTCAAAATATATATTTTTAAAATTAATTAATGGTATATACCTGGAAACCGATCACTCCCTGAGGTCCCTGCTCTCCTCTCTTCCCTGCAGTACCCTGGAGGAATGCAAATTGAGTTTTAACATGATCTCAACATAATATTATTAAATTGTTGACGTACTGTTTCTACAGAGAAAGATGCTTACAGCTGGGCCAGGTGGACCAGCAGCGCCCTCCTCTCCTTCTTTTCCATTCACTCCCTACAAGACAGTCACAGTATTTATCAAGTTTGTTCCTTGACAGAGTCCCACAAAAAATATTAATTATTTTAATCCATTAGTGAAAATAACATACCCTTTGACCTGGAGGTCCAGGGGTGCCAGCCTCTCCAATCTTCCCAGCATCACCCTAAAAATCAACACCCAAAATCATATCATTATCTGTTGAGTTACCAGCGTTATTATAATAAATCATAATAAAAATGTGCTTTTAAAATATTTAACTCCTTCTCATACTTAACATCTGTTTTTGTAAGAAAATTTGCAAAATCAAGCAATTTTTTTCCTTTACATATTTTTTTTCTACTGATCTTAAAAACCAAATATGTACAAAAGTAGTGATGTTTTATGGGTTATGTACAAAGACTATATCATCTTTCAGAGTGATGTCACTCATATTTGGGATCAATTAGATCCCAAAAAAACAAACTCCATGTTAAAACTCTAATGAACAAAGTTTTATAAAACTTATGTTTATATTTTACATTTTATATTCTACAAGTAAAATTTGACAAAAAAAGGAAAATGGAAGCTGCTCATTCCAACAGTATAAAATACTGTCTTATTTGTTTTTTTGTACTTTTTTCTAAAGACACATAATATTTGTCTGGTAAACTCAGCAAGTGACAAACTTCACACTGACAGCAAAGCCTTTTGGTCCTGGCAGGCCCATCTGTCCAATTGACCCTCGGTTTCCAGTAGAGCCAGCAGGGCCTGGTTTCCCATCCTCTCCTGATGAGCCCTGCAAAGACAGAAAGAAATGTTAATATATGTTGTCATGCAACAAATAATATATATGCTGTACTCTGGGTTTGGCGCAAGACTGAGTTGTTTATTAGCTAGTTTGGGAACTAAAGAAACACACTTGAAAGTTTTGCATACCGTTGGTCCTTGCTTTCCCTCTGATCCCTGAGCCCCAATAGGTCCTGTCAGACCCTGTGAAATAATATGTCAGAGATCCACCTTAGATTAACAGGTTACTGATGTTTCATCCTCAGTTTCATGCAGTCAGATTTTATGTGTTTCAAGGGTCATATTTTTGGAGAACTTTGGAAGAAACACACTGTATATATTTTCCTCCTCACCAAAATTCCCCAGTTAAGGGTGAGGTGATAAAGACATGATAATAGTACTTATAGAGGATTGGAACTATTCTCACATCAAGAATAGACAACAAGAGCAGACACATATGTCTGTCTTACCCGAGCTCCAGTTAAACCTGGCTCTCCGGTCCGTCCTGGATCTCCGTCTAAACCTTTGGTGCCGGTCAATCCTGACACCCCTCTTTCACCCTGGGCTCCCTGTTTCAACCAAACATCAATTGTTGAAAATCACAGAAACAGAGATGATGAAGATAATGCTCGGAATAATCACATTAGTTCAATTCTGCTGTCATCCACTCACCTTCTGGCCTGGTAAACCATCTGCACCAGGGAAACCTCTGTTTCCTGGAGCACCCTAAAATGAATTAATGATTCTCAGTTACGTAAATATTAAGTGGACAAAGGTGAATAAAGACTTTTTAAGCGAAAATTTACATTATATAGAAAGAAAGTATGGTTTTTGTGTCAGATTCAAGAGTATAAAGTAAATGTCTTTTCCCAAGAATCCCACATTCCCAAGAAAAAGTCATCTCACTGTCTCTCCTGGAGGTCCTGCAGGACCGATGGACCCGGCATCACCTCGGGGTCCGCGCTTCCCATCCTCTCCCATTGGGCCCAACGGACCCGGAGCACCGTGGTCACCCTAACATGACACAGCAAATCAATAACCAGACAATCAGCCTTCCAACAATTACATTACATGACATACAATTAAAATTATTCTTTATGTCAGGATGTTTTTTGGAAAACTTACTCTTTCTCCCTTAGCTCCAGCTTCTCCTTTGAATCCAGGCACGCCAACATCACCCTGTGAAAAAGGAAAAGATCAGATGAAAAAAAAAGATTAAATGACCTCAGTCAACACATTAGGTTTCATAAGTTACAAATATATATTCAAAATTAGAGCTCATACCAATTGGCCTTTTGGTCCTGGTGCTCCTGTAGTTCCCTGGGGGCCAGGAGGGCCGGGGGGACCCAGCAGCCCTGCTGGTCCCTGGACACCTGCTACACCCTGGGGGGGAGGAGGAGCAGTCACACAATCAAAAAAATAATCAATTAAAACTTCATAAATATCTATAATATTTAAACTTTTAGATATATTCATAAGATTTTATGTAAAAACACCTCTCATTAACTGAGAGATTTATTGTAAATCTGACATTCTGACACTCACTGATTGGCCACGGGCACCTGGAGCTCCATCAGGTCCTTCAGCACCCTGTTAAAAAAAAAAGAAAAGATAATTAGTAATAAAAAGTAATCCCAAATTATAATATCTCCCTACAGAATGTGCTCACTTAGACAGGATGTTGATATCATGACACACCTGCAGTCCTGTGGGCCCGGATGGTCCGACATGACCAGCATCCCCTCTGGTTCCCTGCTGTCCTGGACTTCCTCTCACACCTGTCGGACCTGCTTCACCCTGCACCAGAGGACAGATTCAGGTCTTATTCAAGGACTTTATAATGACTTATTTTGTCTAAATTTGTCAGAACAAAAGTCTAATTTTCTACTTGCGATCCTGACAAATCGATGATGCTATTAAACTGTGTCAAAGTACTGCTGTATGTCTATATTGTGAAATAACTACAACAAATTGGATTGGCTGTCAAGTTTTTCCAATATCTCAAATTTACTCAAATCAAGTGATACCATAAAGATTACCAACATTTTCAGGTACTGTTCCCTCCAATTCAAGATCAGAAAGATTACAAACATTATAAAGCCCTATATGGATTTACATTGTACCAAATCTTCGCCAATCTCGAAATGACTCACAAAACTATCAATCAATCTCACCTTCATTCCTGGGCTACCAGGGAAACCTGGCACACCAAGGATTCCCATTGGACCCTGTAGTTGAATAAAATATGTTTAAAATTGGACATTGTGACTTATATTACAGTTTAAATTAATTTATACTGAAGATATAAATCCTTACCAGAGGACCTGGTTTACCAACATGGCCGGGTGCTCCGCGTTTTCCCTGAGATAGACAGAAAATGTTTCAATTCTTCAACATCTTTTCACACTTTTGGACATTTTTCAAATGGATGTAAATGTGTTCTTCTTACAGTAGGACCAGTTGGGCCAGCTCTGCCTCTTTCTCCCTGCAAGCCAACGGGCCCCTGAAACAGAAGATGTGCTTAGTATCTGTGTGAATGACATGTGACTCTATATAAACTGCTCTGGTGATCTGTTTACAGCATGCGTTGCCTACCGGTGGACCTGGAGGACCCATTGTACCGGGCGTACCGGATTTACCCTGCAAAACACAAAAAGGAAGCAGGTTTGCACAGTGCAGTTTTATAAAAGAAAAAAAACAGTAAATAATGGCTGGCATTAAATAACTGTCCATCAATATGATCTTTTGTTAAATATTTTGTAAAGTAAATTATTCCTTCATGGTTCTCTGGTTAGGTTAGTCATTCTGTGTGACTTTAAATAATTTAAAATAATAGAAGAAAAAATGCTCAAGTGATCCCAAAGCAGCTGCTGATTTGAAAAATTTAACGAAATCTCACAGCAAAGGTTTTATAGGACGATGAAGGTTCTTAAGAGCAGCATGGAGCTATTAAGAACATCTTTAAAGTAGTTCTTAACACCTCCAACAATGATATACAGTGTGTAGCCAATGATTCAGCCTCCCTAATCCTCTTGTTCATTCTCTTAATATACTAGGAATCTAATTATTAATTAATAGAGTCCACTTTGGGAATCACAGGATCAGGCGACAGGTTCATACCTTGGAACCAATTGCTCCAGTCTCTCCTCTTGGCCCGAGAAGTCCGATCATACCCTGATGGAAAGATTCAAATTCATATTCAAGTTCCAGACGTGTCTCAAGAGTAAAAAAAATAAAAAATTAAGTCTGAAAAGGCAGCGTTTGACTTTTCAATTAAACATAACTTACCTTGTGACCTTTCAGTCCTGGAAGACCTGGAAGACCAGGGAATCCTCTCGCACCCTAGTTTAGAGTCAATAGGTTTATTGACATATACTTTACATGATCAAATAAAACATTAGATTCAAACAATGAATGCACAATACAATTCGGCCAACTAACCACCTAATAAAATTAAAATTTCCTGACAAACATGCACATTCCAACATTTTCAGGCTCTCTTGTCTGCAAACAGTAAACTAACATCCTTTGAATTATGCCCAAATTTTACTGGTCTCTAATGTTGTTTCACTGAGGGCAAGTTCCTGCTGCCATTAGATGTCACTTTGTAGATGTGCAAGTTCAAATATTAAACTGTGTGGATTCTTGGCTGTTGTGATTTTGTCATTTACACTAAACGCTGTAATATAAAATGACACACACTGGGGGCAGCAAAGAGCATCTGTCTATAGATCAAATTCTATGCACATATGCTATATTAGGAGAGATGATGTGCGTATAGATGTCAGTGCACCATTTTATTTCATTATGGCTTGACTGTGTCACTGGTTGGGGATTTGTAATATAGTCATTTAGTTTTAGTATGAACATTTGGAAATGGTTGGTTACCGGTGATCCAGGGAATCCTGATTCTCCTGTTGCACCAGCAGGTCCAGCTTCTCCCTGAGAAGAAAAAAAATGTAATCATTACTGGTAAATAACCACTGAAAATATTAACAGTTAGTGATAATGACTAATGTCTAATGCTAATGACAGCACTGATGCCAACAAAAACAGATGCATGTATGTTTCACTCACATCGGGTCCAGCTTTTCCTGGTGGGCCATCTGGTCCTCGATGACCTGGCTCACCCTGTGGACAAACAAAAACAAGGAAATGTCACAATTTTTGACAGGTTCAATACAGATTAGTTTGACTCAATTCCAACATCACTGGTTTAGTAACAAGGTTTGATCTCCACACACACTTGATTCGGATAAAATTGAAATTAGGAAGCAGAAGAGTCCCACCATTAATCCTGGTTCTCCAGCTTCTCCTGGGATTCCCTGACCGCCGCTTGGGCCCTGAACAAGAGTGGTGAGGTAAAATCATTTCAGTTTAGAAACTTGTAAATATGTTCATACATCAAGTCTTGTGTTCTTAGAAAGTTGAAGAAAACTTACTTGTGAACCGGCCTGTCCTGGAGGTCCTCGTGGTCCTGCTTCACCCTGAAAAAAGCAACAATTCACACACTCTCCTTTATATTTTATCCCATAGCAAACTTCCTAACTTTGCATAAATGCAAAATATGTCTTTAACAGTTGCTTTAATAGAGCTCTGCAGCACTCACCCTTGTTCCTGACACCATTGAAGCCAGACCAGACTTCTCACCGAAACCTGAAGCCATCTGTGACACCAGGTGTCCCTTTTAGGAGGAGAATGATTTCAATTAAATGTTTAAAGCGTTGTAGAGGAGCGGTTTAATATTCTGATAAACTGCTGTATTTCTTCTACAGAGATGAGACACTCACCCCAGGAGGGGAGGGCTGGCCTGGGGGTCCTGGCTCTCCTGGATTTCCTGGAACACCGGGCTCTCCATCAAATCCTGGAGGCCCCGTGAATCCCTGCAGTTTGTGTGGTGAAATTTCATTAATGATGGATAGCAAAGACAATTAATTAATCATTTGTTAAATCGGATACATTTAGCATCTTCATAACATTATACCTTGTTCATTTAAACCAAATTATCGCTCCTCTGGTAAGATTGGTAGTTTTTTTAAATTACAATTTGTGATTTTGGTTCTAATAGACCACTAGTGTGTTTGGAATAGTGATTAAATGAATGAGTAAACATCTGATTCCTTCACTAACAC
Source organism: Thunnus albacares (assembly GCF_914725855.1). Taxonomy (NCBI): domain Eukaryota; kingdom Metazoa; phylum Chordata; class Actinopteri; order Scombriformes; family Scombridae; genus Thunnus; species Thunnus albacares. Next base: position 14,501,383 of record NC_058129.1, read on the forward strand.
TCATTTGCTGCAGCTGAATGTAGCACTATGCATAAATTCGCTGGATGTGAACTCATATCAGTTCATATTTCAGGTATTTTAGGTTAAGCAGGTGTTGACAAACTGCAAAGTGTCAACAGATTAGATTCTACAGGGGATTTTTAGGTTGCAAAATAGAAAAGCATTTTTATGTTAACAAGGAGTTGGTGTCTGATTTATATACAAACTGATGAAGTGAAAGAAGAGTACAAAAATTTAAGTACAAAGTTCAGAGGAGATGATCCAGCCAGTTAAAACACTAGTTTCAACACTAAGATTGTCACGTTTTTCTGTAAATAAAAACCTATGCCATCAGAATAGTTTGACAGATGATCACATGCTTACCCGTCTGCCTTTAAAGCCTCTTGGTCCAGTGGGTCCCTGAGCTCCTGGAGGACCCTGAACCAGAAACACATGAGATAAATAAAAATGTTTATGGATGAGATTTGCTGTATACAACCATCAAAGCCATTGTCTTCAATCTGCTGGCAAAATGTGCTACAGTGCATTACAGTCATCAGCATTTCAATACAGGCTCATCAGTCTTTGCACAGAATATTATATATACATTTTAATGTCTTTTGCCTTCCTGGTTCCAATGATTATTGCACTATATCCTTTAGTTTTCCACCAGAAACCTGCATGTAACTCTGTGCTGTCTGCACTCTTTAAATGAAGGGCAGCATCAAATATGCCTGTCTGCCTCACCAGCATGTTTCTATCACACACAATCAGCATGCACTGTACATAAAACTTATTTTTTTTCAATCACAAATACTTGGAGAAAAAAAAAAAGATTGCTGTACAATGTTTGCTCCTGCTAAGTTATAATAGATGCAGCTGTTACAATGTTGGCGCCCTCTAGAGTCCAAATTAGCATGTTTAGATATATTATAAGGAAGAAAATCCTTTATTTGACTATTTTTCTTCTTTGTGCTTAACTAAAAAATATATCATAAATTGTCTAGTTATCCATAGAGAGAGTAAAAGCAGTAAAAACCCACCGCGGGTCCTGAATGTCCAGGGAGCCCCACCACCTGATAGAAAAAAACATCATTAAGACTTTTCAAAAAGACACAGAAAACATCCTATAAGAGATTTAATTGGATGCATTGTCATTGTAATTACTTACATATGGGATATCACCAGGTTCACCTTTCTGTCCCTATAAAGCAAATAAATCAATATTATTTTTTATCAAAAGAACAACTAATAGTTAACACAATTATTGTAATATGAATCCATGTTAGTAGTAATTGTGACTTACCTTGTAACCCATGATTGCTTAAAGAAAATATGGGAAAAATAAGAAAGTTAATTACATTTATACTTCAACTTCATCTACACAGTGATATACTCTCTTAAATGTATGCAATTTAGTAGTTTAGTAGTTAATTTCTAATAACTCTTTAATTAAATTGACACTTGATCATGCTATAATCGTAAAGCACTACAAAAAACAATTATAGTAAAATTAACATAATTGATATGTGTGTCAATGTTGATATAATTGATATAATTGATATTTCTGTAACTAATGATGTCTGAAACCACCAAATTTTTTACAACAGTTCCTCTTGTCCCTCTCACCAATCATCCTGCTGGCACTGGCGAAGCTATCACACACAGGGCAGCACTCTCCCTCAGGTGTGACGACCTTCTCGCAGTTCGACAGGATTTCACACTGCACCTCATCACAGATGGCGACGCCGTTGTCACAGACACACACGTGACAAGGTTCGGGTTTCCAGATGTCGTTGTGCTGGTAAAGCTCCCCCTCCACTGTGCAGCTTTCGCCTTTCGACTCTGCAGCTGCAACCGAGGATGAAAACAGGGTGGAATATTTTAAAAGTAGCACAACAAGCCCTCAATAAGGTGACAGAATAAATGACATTTACCTGCTGTTGGGTCTGTACTGGGAGTTGATGTTGATGCTGGAGTCAAACACACGGGGCAGCACTCGCCCTCTGGGGTCACAGTTTTCTGGCAGTTGCCGAGGTCCTCACATACCACGTTCTCACACACGGCGGTCCCCATATCGCACACACAGATCCGACACGGCTCTGGGTTCCACATATCATTGTTGGAGTAGACTTTTCCATTTTCTGTGCAGGTGCCTTTGTGAAAAAGAAACGTAGGGAAATTAAACTAGTGTTGTAATTAATGTTGACCATGTGACCTGAAATCCAACAGTCAAAAACAGAAAAAACATTAACAGCATACTGCAACATGCTTAACTTTCATGCTAGTAATCATTCTGAAAAGTTTGGAGTAGCCCTGTTGGTTAAAATCCATATGTGTAGATTTTTTTGTGATTTTAGCAAATTATTCTGAGAGAAGAAGCTTTTGTTTGTAGAAAAATTGTGAAACCTAATGAAGACGTGAAGTCAAAACATCATAATTGTGCTCAATAAATCAACATTTTGGATGCATCTATTCAGTGTGCGGGATTTTTTTTGGTTCTTTAGATGTTTTTGCACAAAAATGTGACGTTCTTGCTTCAGTCCGCTAATTTCAGTGTCTCAGATTCATGGGATAAGTACATAAAATTGCATACATTGCTGTCTTATTTGATACTAGGAGTCGCTAAAGTCACAATTTTTCAAATACTACACATAGGGGCTTTAATCTTTTTAAAGAAAGAAATAATTCATTTAATACTTTCATGGTGCTGAAACAGACAGCAACTCAAAATGAATGCAAACACCAATAAAAGTAGTAATTACCATCATCAAAAGTGCATAAAAAGTGCAATGAACAACATGACATTGAACATGGCGAAGGGCGAAGTGATTTCCCAGAGGAATACACCTTATTTGGTAAATAAATTACTTGCTCAATCTCCTTTTGTGTGGCAGTAATATTGGTAGTATGTCCACTTTTTCATAATGAAAAAGGCTGTAATTTCTTCTGATCAGTTACACGTTAAAACAAAAAAATGCAGATGAAAGTGCTACCAACAGTTTTGCTGCACAAAAGTTGTTTGAGAAGTGATCTTATCCGGCAAAAAATTAATGTATTCCCTACATAAACTGAAAATACAGTCAAAAAGGGAAATTCAGAGCCCAATACTGTAGAAATAAAAACATTTCAAGGTGGTGTGCACAGGATGGAGCCTGAAGAGGAGGCTTTCAGGCTGTGAGAGAGGACGAAGAGTACCAGCAGTCCTGAAAAAAGTCACTGAACACTGCAAGAAAGAAGATGCATCCACGTAATATTTCTGCAGGTTACAGACAGTCTACAGTTTACCAGTGTCAGTATCTGTGTTTGGGCGCTGTGCCGCTGCCAAGCACACGGGGCAGCACTCTCCCTCTGGAGTCTCCGAGGTCTGGCAGTGACCTACATCCTCACACACCACGTCCTCACATACCACCGTCCCCATGTCGCATATACAGACTCGACACGGTTCAGGCTTCCAAATCTGATTGTTGGAGTAGACTTTGCCATCCTCTGTACAGGAATCTTGATGAAACAGAACATCAACTGACATCAGTACCCCCAAATCATTCACGGTCAGCTGATATAGCTGGTGTAACACATCATTTTGGGGAATGAGACCAGCTGTTTATTGGTTTCCAGTCTCTATTTGTAGACATGCTGTTGGCATATGCACTCGAGGGTATGATGTGGTTTCAGATTTAAAATGTCATCAGGGCTGCACCTACCACAAGCCCTCTGTAATGTACTTTTTTCTGGGAATATAGGGACCCAAAGTGCAGTTTACATTTTATAATTTCAAGCTCACATTGTGAGCTTTTGTTATACATATATACATATAATTTTTTTAGACTAAGTTGGACCATTTTCAGGCCTACAGAAATCCATGCATTATAAAAAAAAATATCAAGTAGAACACTGTAATTAAATTAACATGGAAAAATATGAAAATTGATTAAAAATATGACTAAAAACTTGGTTGAATGCTATGCGTGCAGTGTATGTACTGCATTATTTTTTGATAGATTGCTTGATTTTGATTATGTTCTTTATTTAAACTCTCTCATCCCAAGTGCCAGTCACCCAAGAGTCCATTGATTGGTTGATTTTTCCTCCACCAAAGTTAAGATGAGGTATTTATCTGTCAGTATTAGCCAAATTTTAGTGAACAACACAATGAAGTTCCATAAATTTGCATGCAATTCACATCTAAAGTTCTCGTGATCTCTTTATATACATTGCTAACCAGCGTAGTCTCTCCAAAACATTACCAAGGTGTAATTTTATGCTATTGGAATATTATTTTGGATATGTAAGCATCTGTAAAAGAATAAACTAAAGTGTTAGTTTGTGAGGACTCATGTGGTATGTGAGGCTGTTTTTTGGGGAAATCTTCATTAATATTGCCAAAATTATTAGTTCATGACAGTAAAAGATGTAAACGGGGTATTAGGTACATAATTCCATTGAAAGCAACTTAAAATATGTGCAAAACAGAGCATAATAAACATTTATATGTCATCCTTGTTATGATGACGCCACAGTAGATACAAAGACATGTAAGAGACAACAAGACAGGCAAATAATGAGATGAAAACTAAAAAACACAAAAATCGTGAAGAAATGGATAAACTTTTTGGCTGAAGAGACTGAAGAGTTTGTTTTTTGGCAAACAAGAAACAATGACAAGAGATGGGGAAGTGGTCTGAAAGAGGTAAGGACATTCATCTTCAAATGCAAATGAGATAAGAAGAAATGTAGAGTGGCTACGAGGCATCATTTACACTCTAGTACTCTAAAGTCTATTTGTTAAACATCATAAAAATCCACATATGTACCTCCAATGTGGATATTTATGGAACAGGCAGACCAGTTTAAATCCTCTCTGCCAAATATCAGGATAAAGATGCTTCTTAAACTTTTATTACCAGTTTTATTGTCCTTGCTAGGAGGTTGTGGTGCGGCTGTCGAGCACACAGGCCAACACTCGCCCTCTGGGGCCACGGTTGTCTGGCAGTCCCCTAGCTCCTCACCCACCACGTCTTCACACACCACAGTCCCCATGTCGCACACACACATTAGACACGGTTCTGGGCTCCATATCTGATTGTTGTTGGAGTAGGTCTTGCCGTTTTCTGTGCACGTACCCTCATGACAGAACAGGAGCCACGTGAGTATCATGGGTGGTTCCTTTTCAGTTGGTACTTCGTGCATCATTATGGGGCTTTAAATCAGGATTTCGCAATTTTCCTCAGCTATATTGCACTACTTGTTGTATCAAAACCTCCAGTACATCAAGAAAAACCTTCACTCAAAGAACCTTCTGTGTGCATCAACGCAAACATACAATGTACTTTCAAAGAAAGACAAAGTTGATCACAGCTAAGGAGCTGGGAAGCCAAATGTATGTCAATAATAATGAACTTCACTGCATCCACCAAATTAACGATGTATAAGTTCTTTCTTTCCTTATGCAACTCTAGAATAGTTTGCAGTTTTCATGTTTTTACAATACTTCTCAGAAAGCAAAAAAACTTAAACTAATCCTAATAGTGACAGAAGAAGAATTCAGATCTTTTTCTTAAGTAAAAACAGCAATACCACAGTGTAGAAATACTCAAAATTTTACTTGAGTAAAAGTACTAAGTATCAATTATACTTGTACTTAAAGTACCAAAAGTTATGCAGAATGTCCCATTCCAGAATAATACACAGTACATTATATTACTGCATTATCATTATTGATGCAATTATGTGTACGCATCACAAATGTCACAGCTGGTAAAGGAAGGTTTGACCTACTTTATATACTACTGGGTATCTTAATCTATGAAAATACGTCAGAGTGTATTAGTTGATAATATTTTGTATTAATAATCTGAATCTTCAAAGTAACTAAAGCTGGAGTGAAAAGTATATTTGCATCCAAAATCTAGTGGAATAGAAGTGTAAAGTAAAAACTCAAGTAAAGTAAAGTATAAGTTAATGTACTTTGTTACATTCCACCACTTCTCCCCAAGCTTTTTTCTCAAATGTGTATTAAATTTTGTAAGAGTATAAAAGTATATATATAGTTTTTTGTAGATGTTCTATTTTAGCTCTACTCCGCTGCAGTGGAGCTAATCCAGACTATTCTCGAGACGTTTAAACCAAGAGAAAACAATTATGATTCTTGTGGTCGGGATTCTCACAGCAGTTGCTCAAAAACCTTTAAACATAATACGGAGAAAACTGGTTTCCTCAGCTTGGACTGTGGAACTTGTGGTGTCAGCAAACAGCAAAAGTAACACTTGAACCGCAGAGGACTGACAGTTTATAGCGCTCGTGAGTTAACCAGTGATCCAAAGAGTTGGCTTCAACTGGACCGTGTGGCAAAGACTACCAGTGTATATTGGCAGGGAGGTTTTCAGGGTTTCCATCTACAGCTTTGTTTCCTGTTTAAAGACGAGAAGATCAGTTATATAAACGATCCTCTTACTGCAGGTCAACTTGTCTGAAAGCAGGAATGATCTCATTGTTTCAGGTAATCAGGTGATAAAGAGGAACCACTGGTGAAATATAGAACTCACTCACAACTACTGTATGATGTTTATAATCCTCTTGTTCTTCTGCAGACCTCATTCAAAGTCAGAAAATGTGATTCTTTGGGTTGTTTCACTAGAATTTAACCATTTTCTCCAGTAGACTTTTTAAGGCTGTTATTTTACCTCCTTTTGTTTAATACTTAATAACCTCTCATGTAAACATCACAGAACCACAGTTAATGGCTCATTAAATGTATAAGCATATATTACTAAATATATTAGTCTACATGAAAATATAGGACACTAAATATCCTTTTTAAAATAAAATAAACATGCACTTGATTTTTTTTTGTTTGTTTGTTTGTTTTACAGTGAATCTACTAAAAATGAAATGTAAGCCTATTTAAATGTTCTGGTTTGCACACTTCTTGTCCACAAGTGTACCAAATTTCCAGTTACATTAACTATAGATATTACAACATTACTTGTAAGTACATCCTTGTTATATGCTCTCTTTAATCTTAACAGCCCTGCACACCCACACAGGTGTTTTCAATCACTCTAGCTGATTAGACCTCTGCTCAGGTGAAAGTTGTCCCCAAACATCATGAACTAATAAGAAAGAGAAAGGTGAAAACTCTTCTCCAAAATCACTCCCTATTTATTACATAGTGCACTATATTAATGTGAAGCAGATCTTTTAGTGACTTTTAACAATTCTACAATGCAATGTGTCACTTTTTATGACTGCAAATATTACAGTCTTGCAACACTATTCTTGTCAGTGAATGTATTTATTTATTTAATGTTTATTTGTATAGGGACAAGTATATAGCATGAACTAATGCCATATACTGCAACATTTATTGCCTAAACTAGTTTGCGATGCACATCCCTCCATGGGCCTTTAAAATACACAAAACTGAATAATAAAATACATATGGAACTGCACAAAACACAAAAATACATATACATATATTCATATTTATAAGTTTGTCCAAATTTGTTATAAGTTTTTTCCAAAATCTTGATTTACTGCATACTGTATAGTAAACTATTAGTGTCTGTTATACTGTATGTGGAGCAGTAAATAAGTGAACGGGGGCGTGATGTCAGTCAAGCTCAGTTTTTAGACATCAACACAGTCCAGAGGGGAGGTTTAATCAGCTAAAATAATTTAAAACACCTGTCTAGTTATTGCAGGAACCTGTTGGGCCTTCATAGTCAGTCTCAAGACAACAACAAATTTGGACACCAATATATTTGCTAAATCGCTCCTACTCTCCCTTATTTGCTTGTTAAAGCTAGTAGATTAGTAACAATTGCTCTGACTTGTTGGCTCTTATAATTGAAGACGAGATATTGTCTCCCATAATGGTAAGGAGTCTCTAGATCTGTTGCTAGAGGGTGAAAAACAGCCTGGATGACAGCATAAAACTGGCATGTATAAGATAAGAAGCTAAATGCTATGTATGACTGTAAAAACCCCATAATGATAGTTATCCAACAATCCCTTCAGGAGGAAAGTGCCACAGTAGTAACTTCATTTACCTGCTTTAGTGTTTGTACTCTGTGTTGGTGCTGCAGTCGAGCACACAGGGCAACACTCGCCCTCTGGGGTCACAGCCGTCTGGCAGTCACTTAGCTCCTCACACACCTCGTCCTCACACACTACAGCCCCTGTGTCGCACACACAGACTCGACACGGCTCTGGGCTCCATATCTGATTGTTGGAGTAGGTTTTGCTGTTTTTCGGTGCAGCTGTCTGAGTCAAGCAGAGCAGCAATGGACATGTGGAAACCATCTAAAAGGTGTGTCACTGACTTGGTGAATGTGTCATTTTCACCTTTTTGAAAATACTCTAAGGGTCATGAATCATTTTCTTTGCATGTAGGAGACATTAGGTATAAGTAAAGTATAGTTTTAATTCTAAAATAAATAAAATCAGGCATTTTTGGAGGACATGATCAGTGTTATTCTATAAATTGCACCACAGCAGAAGCATTAATGTTTGAACATGTGAACCAATAGGCCAACACAAAATAAATGTAGTCTTTTCTCTTATTTATGGATCTAAAAAACATAATAGAATCCAAGGTATAACATAGTAAGATGAGAATCCTTATTTCCCACATGATCCCAAAATATTTAAGTCTCAAAACATGTCATATTAGATTGAGAAATAAAATCCTCCCAAAATATCACAACAATGAAGGAACGCACTCTACTGTACTTTCCACTGTTGGCCAGTAGGCTGCAGCCTTTACCAAGTAACACAATACAAATCAGCTGGCATTACTGTGTCATTGTCAGCCATCTATTGTAGCACCCTCTCAGCCTTTTAGGATTCATTTTTATCATCCCACTTTGCAATAACACCTGCATGAGGGTTAATCCGAGAACAAAGCACTGTGAAGAAAGATAGAGCTTTCCTGAGAGAGGATGGTTTTGATCCATTGATCATCATCAGGGTTACAGGCCCAGAACACTTTCACTGCACCACTCTGCTGGAAATCACCCCAGATGGGACTCGAACCCACAATCCCTGGCTTAGGAGGCCAGTGCCTTATCCATTAGGCCACTGGGGCTTCTCTAAAGCTGAAAACTCAAATGAAAAGCTGTTTCAAATATGATAAAGGTTGTGATCATTCGTATTATAGATAGTTTTTCTATGTTGTATTTCTGTAATTTTGTTATCTGGTCTATTCTGTACACACATCAGTACAGTCTGTTAACTGTAGCTGTCAAATAACAGTAGTGGAGTAAAAAGTACAATATTTCCCTTTGAATTGTAGAGAAGCACAAACACCTCAAAACTGTACTTGAATAAATGTACTTATCTGTCAGCATGAAGAGAAAGACCTAAATTATATATGTGGGCCAATAAAATCGACTGTGTACCGTGATTATAACCCATGAACATTAAAGGGGAATTCCACGGATTTTACACACACTCCATGACACACTGAGTCCCGGAGAAAACTGCTCAGTCTAGAATAAAACAGTTTTGTCTTCTGTGGTTGTTGAGGATGAAAATAGCCCTTGTGAGGTCATCAGGATCATATCGACTTCAGTTTGGAGATTACAGGTTTTTTAAGGAAAGTTGATGTAAAACAGGGGTGTGGAATCCCACAGACATGAGCGTTTACCAGGCAGGGAGGGTCTAATGTAAAAATGCTGTCAAGATGTATTATGGGAATTGTAGTATTCAGCAGTTTTTAGAGTTTGACTAACATTACGGACCAAAAGTTGGGATATCCTGGCCTTTATTTTTTGATCTGTCTCTCCCAAGTCGCCAAACTTTATGGTAATGTTTAACTAGATCTCTGGAGTGCTTCTTTTGAATATAATTTTTTCTAAGCAACAAGTCAACTAAGGTTTTATACATATATAGCAATCTAAAAACCCTGTTTTTAATAGTATATATACACTGGCAAAATGATATGAAGTACATTTGTTTTGCATTTTGTAACATTTTAGTTTTCGCTAAAATTAGGTCAAAAAGAAACCAGAATGAGCAGTATATGTCTGTAAATTAAATTAATTTAAATTGCCCCTGAGCCGCACTTGAGCAAGGCATTTCAATAATCCAGTCAGAGTGACTAGACTGCGGTTGAAGTTGACAGCTCCTGGCTGTAAATATGTCTATAAATGTGTCTGTATGCAAGTATGCAATCATCTCTGCAGCAGCAGTGTCTCTGTCTAAACATAAAACCAGATGAGACCTATACTTTTCATCAAGGCACACAAACCCCATCTACATGTAATTTAATCAAGAGGTATGTGCCAAGATTCAGAGTAAAATGTGCCAGTGCAATCCTATAATTTATTTATTTTTATTTTTTTGTACAAAATACAGCCATTTCAAGAAAAAAAAGGAAATATTGGAGCTGCCTCACTCTAATGGGTGTTAAAAATAAGATTTTGACACTCAAGAAGTTGTTGAAATGTTAGTGTTACATTAATTTTAGCAAGTTATGAATAAAAATTTTGATAAACCAGCAGTGTGAAATCATTTCATCTAATTAAAAATAGTGACATTTTATAAATACTTGTTTCCATATACTGACACAGGGAGGGGAAAATGTTCAGAAGTGTAATTATGATTCCTTATTTACAGATATTTGTCTCGCTTTATGAAAAAAAAGGTTTTATGGCATGAAAGACAAAATGACATGTTATGATGAATGTTTTTTGCTGTGTAAAAAGAACATTTTTTTCCTAGTAAAGTGTACTCCCTCTAGGATTATATCTCCTTTGTCCATCAGTGTTTTATAAAAAACTATCAGGAAAAAGTGTAGCACCAAAAAGAAGGAGGGGGGGGGGAAGCAAATATAGCCACCTGCTATAAGGACTTCTTGAGCATATTTCAACCCAGGCAGTTTAGTGACGTCCTAAGTACTAATTATGCGGTGGAGCCTCTCCCCGCGAGAGACGCTCGTTTTCAAAAGCACAAGTTATTTCAGGGAAAACCACAGCTGCTGTATTATACGTTGGGATTGGGGTAAAACTTGTGGTTTGCCTTTATTTGGGAGAGCGCAGAGATGCCACACCCGGAGAAGCCTCCCGCTTTGAAACCTGCTTCTCCCTGCAGAGTAGCTCGCTTTATGAAAACATAACCAAAAGAGAGTTGTAGCTTTATTCAGCAGGTTGTTCAAGCCACAGAGTTTGGCTATTTTTTTCCAGCATTTGTTAGTTTTCTTTCCTTCTACAACTGTCTTGTTTTTTGGAATACTGAACCTTTCAACCTTGTCATTGAGCTTTACAGATAAAATACATCTTTTAAACTGAACACATACAGTAAAGCTATCATCTGCAGAACCCTATGATTTTAAAGTTTATATATTTTTAGGCAGGGGGCAGATATTTTAAAATATGTGAGTGCTTATCATGACTAACTCTAGGCTTCTTTTTAAGTGGAATATGTCTGTGCTGCTCTCTCACCTTGTGGTTTTGCAGACCCCCCAACCTCCTCAACTCAGGTTTATTATTAAAAAAAACATTCAGCCCACATAAACTGACTTCAATGAAGAAAAAAGCTGGAAATTGAGACACTTGTTGCTTTCTTCTTGTGAGATACTGTATACTTTCACCTCTTCATGTCTGGGTCTGTCAAATAAAACAATCCAAAAAAGGGAAAGTTTTGGTCACAAGCCAAAAATGTTGGAAACTACCGCCCTAACCTCAAACTACAGCAATTTACAGATTAATAACCTGTTTAACCTAAAATTATAATTTGATTTGTGTTGAGAGTAGTGACAAAAATATGCCACTAGAGAGAGAGAAAAGAAAGTTTTATCCACTTTAAACCTGCAAGTGTTGGTCTCTGATCCACTTTTTCCCATTCAAACACACATTTACACACTAAGCCAAAAACAGCACACTAAAATGCTAAATGGCTAGTCAATGTCTTAACAAGCTGACAGCCAGTATCATAAATCTCAGCACACTGTTTCAACACAACAACAGCTGACATACCTGGCCCCGAAACAAACAGAGCAGCTGAATTCAGTCTCAAACTACACTTGATCTACACTTGATTTCTCAACTTTTAGACAACCAAAACGTTTCTTTCGACACTAATTGCAGGAAAGACTTTGGCCTGCTAATGTAGAGTCTGATTTTGTTACCTATGACTGACACAGCTTTTGACATGATCCCTTAGCATGGTGTTTAGATCAGTGTTTCTAATCTGGGAATAGGGACCCCCCCACACACACACACACATGTAGTTGTTAGATGATTCATAGGACAGGAAAGCAGAAAAACATATTTCTGCTACACAAAGTTATGATAATTTTTTTTCACGCTTTCCTCGCATTTTTGGATAATCTGGATAATTTTACACCTTCAGGGGTCTAAATATTCAAATTAAAGCCAAAAAATCACAAGTATTGTTTTTTTGACAATACACACTCATAATTAAACAACCTCATAGGTCGATTGTACCAGCACTCCAGAACGACCCGTAGGAGCGTTTTCTATTACGTCGCCTATATTGGTGCTTTCCAAAACTGTTACAAATCACTGTTAAAAAATAATGATGTTTTATGGTGTGATAATGCTGTGGTTAAGGTCTGATTAGGTTTAGGCACAAAAATTACTTGGTTAGGGTTTGGGAAAGATCATAGTTTGGGTTAAAATGATCACTTGAAACATGGTGTGGTTTACAGTTAAAGTAAAGTGGTTTAAAATTGGGTTGGGTGGATGGCAAAAAAGTCCACATTTTGCCATCTACCAGCCCAACTCCTCCTAATATAGACATTTGTCACCTTATATTGACGTCATCTGAACTGTGTCCCTTTTCCAGGTCATGCTACCTGGGAGCAAATCTGATAACTACACTACTTCCATGCTATCGATGGCCTCTGGGAATTACTTATTTTTTAAATTCCCATTTTGACAGCTAAAATTATATTAAATAGTTTACGAGTTGTTTGAAACTTGAAGTTGTTTTGGGAAATATGCTTATTTTCTTTCGTATGAGTGAGAGTTGAGAAGATTGAGACCATTCTCACGTCTGCAGGCTAATTAAGCATTGGTTAGCTTAGCTTAGCATAAAGAGCAAACAGCTAGTGATAACAGTTTTTACACTTTGGTTTTATACAGATTAAACAAATAAGATAAATGTTAATTTGGGAGCTTTATAGGTGTAGGTAGGCGGATATTTAACCTTTGCACAGAACCGGGCTAGCTGTTTCCCTCTGTTGCTTTTTGCTAAGCTAAGCTAACCATCTGCTGGCAGTAGCTTCATTTTTACTCAACAGACATGAGATTGGTATCAATGTTCTCATCTAACTCTAAGCAGGAAAGCAAATATTTCCTAAGATATTGAACTGTTATTTTATTATACTAAACAGAAGCTCACAATGGCCAGTGATGACAGGGGATGGATTACATGGTCAACAAACAACTCTTATCATCAGAGAACATTATTGTTTTATCAGTTCTTAATGTTTTTATTTTCAACTTTGTAATATGTCAAGAAAAGAGCAAAATTAGCACAGTAGTTTAGGTGCTAGTAGTTATAGTAGCAGCAGCAGCAGCAGCATAGTGAGGCAATAATATAAAGGGACCAAGATTATAAAGGCCTCTTGAGGCTTGAAGTGTCCATAAACAGACCTCAGATGATCCTCTAAAACAGAAAAAACAACGTAAAACTGTAACTTAAGATGCAGCACAAAGCAAAAAAATGAAAGTTAAGACATATATCAGCAGTATTAGAACACAGCAGTGTTTGTGTAAATTATTGTCCCGTAACATTTTTCACTTTTTATTGGTTGAATCAACCCAGCTCCAAAGTTTGGGCCTGTAGGGACAGCTGTCAGTCCACAGCTGGAGAAAACGCCTTCACCAAGCAGAACTGCACTGAAAGATGACAGAGTCATAAAACAGCTACTGCACATGTCACAACCTTTCAGAATGAACTCAGATGTAGGTGAACATCTGTAAGTTAAGTTTTTCTTTCTCCTTTTGAAGCGTAAACGCTTCAGTGGAGGTAATCTTGGATAAAAGACGAGTGGAGCATATTTCATATCCAGCATCCTCTCACTCTGGGTGTGTCTTGTCTGCTTCTGGCCCGGAGTCTGACCAAAATTAGTGGCCTGCTTTTGTCCACCCCATCCACAAGGCCACATCATTATAGCCGTGGCACTCAGAACCCCTTCATTCAGCCTCAACCTCGCACTGAAATAGCCCAGCCAGCCCTGCATGCTCTTTAGTGTATACTGAAGCCTGCAAGGGGAGGGGGCGGGGGGGTATTTTTGACCCAAGATCACATCTACTGGGACATTTTATTTTAGAAAACGTGCCCAAACAGGTTAAGCCACATCCTGTTCTTTTAAGAAATCATTTTGAATCAGAGATTTTGTCTCAATATTACTTCTTTCTTCCAAGAGAATCACAACATTTGTTATCACCTTTCCAATTAATTCCTGATAGTTTTCACTTTTTTTACAGATGTTTTGTGTGTCCACACCACTTGAACACACTAATCATCATCATTTTGTGGCTTTTAGCAGCTTCATGAACAGTAAAATGGTGTTTCATTAAGGCATAATAAGCCCTTTCTGGTCCACGCCGTGGGTGTGATTTCAACCTTTAGTTCCCGAACCACAAGGTCAGTGTGGTCCAGCTGTTGGGAGGAAGAGCAGCCCCAGTTTAACTTATAAATTAAAACAGTGAGAGGAGCAAATTCCCTAACCACATCCTTAATTTTTTTAAAAAAAGAAAAAAAAACATAAACCAGGAGTATAATGAGAAAAACAAACAGAAATCAAAAAAAAAACTTGTCAGTTTCATAAGAAATACAGAGGAAAATGTTTTTACAGGCATCAGTTACAAAGATATCAAAATGTAGTAACTCAATCATGACTCTTTTGAAGACAGCAGATCTTGAGGAAACATTGTTGTCATAAATCACACATGAAACAAACATTAAAAAAATAATGACATATAGCCAGCATTTGCAGTATTGAAACATTTGTGTTTCCGAGTGGGACTGAAAGTAATTTTTCCAGAGTGATTTGATGAACTTTCAGTTTCTGTGTTAGCACAGAAGCAGAGGAATATTTCATTGACTTCATCAAGCCAAAACATCTTTACGATCTTTTCTGTTCCAACCTTTCGGTTGCACTTGGACATATCAGGTATCAACACAGAAAACCAATCAGAAGAAAGAAGACAGAGTCATATCTGGGACGGTTGTCACTCACCGTTCTTAGTATCTTCTTGGCAGGTCACAGCGATCACCTGAGCCAAGGTGATGGCCAGGCAGAGAGTAATCCTAGAGCGCAACGAGGGGCCCATGTCTGCACGCCAGACATGCAGCGTCCTCACACACAGACAGACAGCGAAGTCAGAGAGCCCAACCCTGAGCTACAGCATCCAGACTGAAAAAATCCAAATATCCCTGAGTGGAACGGGCTCCTGGATGAGTGATTACTGCACACTGAAACAAGCTCCTTCTCTCTCTCTCTCTCTGTCCCCCTTCTTCTTTCACTCTCCTCCTCCTCTCATCATTTTTTTCTTGCTTCATTTCAAGGCCAGCCTCCTCCTCAGGCTCTTACAGTTGCCTTGAAAGATGCAGCTAATTAAAGGCTGCATTAAATCTGTCCAACCAAGAAACTGATGAAAGAAGAAATGGCCTGAATAATGCTGTTGAACAAAGACTTTTGAACGTTTAAGTTGAGGATTTTTATTCAAGATAGTGCTGCTTTTGCAAGTATGAAACAAGTATTCAGAGCAAAAACCTCCCCTCTGACAAACTGTCCTATGTCTGATAGACTTAGGCAACCAAATTTTGCACATGGAAGAAGCACAAAATCAACAGTTTCTGCTACTGTTGGCATGCCAGAATCCCTCCTTTTCATAATGTTTCTCTTTGGTTTGATGGACAAAACCTCCATTACAAATAAACTTTAAACTTTTAAACTTGAGGAATTTACAAGGTTTATATATGTAAATACATGTTTGACATGTTTTATTTAATAAACTACAAAATACACCAAAAAGTCAATGAAATTGCTAGCAAATGTTATTGCCAATTATACAAACATGGAATTAAAGGAAGAGTTCAAAATTTGGGGAAAGGAAGTCACTGCACCTGGTCAAGAAATAGTTCCAGAGCGTAATCGCCCCCCAAAATTAAAACTTGGCATTCTCACGTTGCATATTTTGTACATATTAAATAAACGAGATATAACGTATACATTTGTGAGGTGCTAGTAGGCTGGTTTTGTTATCTTTGGGTCGAAGTAGGCTAGCTGTTTCTCCCTGTTCAAAGTCTTTATGCTAAGCTAAGCTAACCATCTCCTGGTTATAGCTTCATATTTACATGACAGTGGTATCAATCTTCTCATCTCACTCTTGACCTTCTATGTTTAACTTTAAAAAAGGCCAAAAACAAAACAAAACACGTGGCTATCATTTATAATGAATAACTGAATTTCTTACAAACTTTTATTATTTCACAGATATGACACATAGGTTTTGTTCATTTTTTCATATAATAAAACAGGCAAAGAATATGAAAAAAAACACTCATCGCATGTTCACATATTTAACCCCAATATAAGTTTTTTAATGAAGAGTACAGCATCTCCTATTTGCAATTTTTGTATCACGTTCTTTCTTTCACATGATTTGGTCTCCTGCTACATATTTTTGGAAAGAAAAGGGAGGTTATATGTTACAAATATGTATCAATTGCAAATGAAAGTGTGTGTTGAAAATAAAGCAACATTTAGACATAAAAAAATTGTGTTTTGTCAATTTTTTTTGCTATTTACCTGAAATTCATCTTGCTGATCTGTGCACTCCAGCTTGAGCGATTTGCAACGTGCATGTTACGCTCATCTGATGTGTTTTCCAGGGCAAAACTCTGCCAGGTCGGTGCGTCAAGCAGACTGCCAATCCCTGAGGGGATGTCCCGGAGGTAGACAACGAAACAAACATCATGACTTGTCTGCCATCGTCTCCACTAGTTATTCCTACACAGACTATACTGTAATCTTCAGCTGTGATTTTTGTCTTGAATTGAATTATCAAAGTTTTTCACAGTAACATTTCTGTCATGGATGAGGTGGATTTCACTTGTTTCGAGGTGGATTCCACTTGTTTCCTTTGCGGAACAACTTCAGGAAGTGTTTAAGGTGCTTGAAGCAACAGACTGGTTTTCCATTAAGGAGTCAGAGAGCGGGGCAGAGCCACAGGAGACAGAAACTGAAGCAGATGGGAAGGGAGTCATCAGATGAGACCTAAGCTTCTGCACATTTGTAGTTTTTTTTGTGCAGCGTGATGAACTAGCAGTTTGAAAACATATCCGTTTTGCCAAAGGTCATAAGTGTCAGTCCCTGAAACAGCCAGTATCAATTTCCTCCTGAGATACTGAGCATGTCATTTTAGGCTATTTCAAAGGATAATTAGATTATTCAGCTGCTGTACTTCCTCTCAGGGCTGTAGTACTTAAAACTACTTTAGGTAAAGTCTTGTCTTCAAGGATGGGATCACAATTCTTCAAAGTCTGTCCTAAAACAACAGTTAGGTGCCCAAATGAACATTGAAACATGTTTTTCTTGCTGTGATCATTCCTCCTGTTCATACTGACCATTAGAAGATCCCTTCATAATGGGATGAGGGACAAAATCCACAGTCCTCCATCTGTGCAAAAATGTGTTTATTTGAAGCTAATATGAAGCTTCAGTCGTCCAAACGAGTCGAATCAAGTCAATATCTTTTTGTCTTTTTAGAGCCAAAGTCCCTCTTTTTGTTACTATCATTCCACTGCAGCTGAACAGGAAAACACTGTCTGACGAGAGACAAATAGGGATTTTTATTTACTAAAAAACACTGTAAATGTGGCAGATATACACTTGATATGACTAACTCAGACTGCTGAAGCCTCATATAAGCTATGCCCACCACATACATTCTAAGCACATTATGAAGGGATTAAGTTTATAAAATACAACACATCATGTCTGGTTGAGGCTCTTTGGCACATTTCAGATGTCTATGACTTGTTAGCCATTCCACCAAAGTTGTCTCAGATGGTTTAATTTTAACTGTTTGAGGTAGAATTATCCAATATTTTACAAATAAAAGAATAAAGAACAGAGAAAAGCTCAAAAACTGCATACAGATTTGTTGTATATCACTTTGGTTTTTACTTTTTTCCTGCATCTATATTTTGTAACCAACAGATATAAAATAAAAATGCTTAAAATGACACATGTTGCTCTCCGCTACATGACAGCTGCTTTTAACCCATTATAAAATTCAGTAGCTATTCCTGAAATTACAAAGGGCACATGAGGCTGCATGCCTGAGCATAAATTGCAGCATGATCATTTTTTTTTTTTTTTATCCTTAAATCATGCTTTCCAAAAATTACATGACCTCTTTTGGCCAAGAAGTGAAAATTACAGAGTGCAATGTAACGTATAGAAAACTAAAACTGACCTCAGCTTCTAAGAAAGCGTCGTGCACGTGGCATTTAAAGCCACATGCACGACGTACCAGCTATTTCTGGTTGTATAGACTAGACAGTAGTGAAACCACAAGAGAGAGGAGAGATCAGCCCATGATCATGCAGGACACACACACACACACACAGTGAGTGGAGGCCACCAGTCAGAAAAGGTGGACATTATCCAAACTAAAAAAAGCTTAGATGAAAAAACATTAGATCTTACAAAAACCACAGAGACATCCCTAAAAAAAAAAATAATCCAGACCGTTTTTCAGTGAAAGTCTCAAAGCAGATGTTCCATGTATCACAGAGTCGAAGGAAACATGCATCTAGGACAGGATACAGATATTTATAGTTTCACTCAGCAGTTAGAGGTGAAAAAATATACTCTCTCTGCAACAATTTTACTGATTTTTAATCTTTTGTAATTTGTTTTAATTCTGCACTTCTTGAATTCACAGTGAGACTTTTATAAGTATTTAGGGCGTCTTAGAAATAAGAAGTTCAAATACAGGTTAAAAAAAAAGAAAAAAGTCATATGTGCTGATAAAAAAAAAATACTCCTGTAATTTGTTTTTCCACTTCATTTGTCATGTGACAGGAAGCTGCTGGCCTACAGTGACCTATCAGGTTAACACAGATATTCCCTTACACACTATGTGCATTATTTAACATTTCACAAGTTTGAAAGAACACTCCCGAGTTAGCTTCCCCATTGAGAAGAGTATTGTTCAGCTCGCCAGACAAGACCAGCAAACCCACTAGTGTATGTGGCACTGTAGTTGCAGGAGGTATTTGTCCAGAATATTTTTGACACTCATGCATCACTCGAGATGTTCGCCGCAGCCACTAAGAACTTTGTGAAGCAGGTTGGAGACACGGGGAGGTTGATCCCCGTCCCGAGCCTGAGCGAGGCCGACCGCTACCAGCCCCTCAGCCTGGTCACCAAGAAGAGGAAGAGGCATTTCTGGAAGAAGAACAAGTGCGCCTCGACCCCTTTCTCACTGAAAGACATCCTGGTAGGGGAGAAGGAGATCACGGCAGGTACATTGATGAAACCTGACATTTTTGGTTCAAATCTGAGGATTTCTTTAGAGAGATGCTAGATGTGACAACTTGGCAATTCAATATCCTAAATGTGCTACGATTGCATGAAGATTTTTGGCTCATATCTTCATTTGTTGGCCAAAAGAACCCCCAACAAATCTAGAGTTAGAAGTGTAGTCTTACCTGCTAAAATATCAGACCAAAGAAAAGATTTTGAGCCACTCAAACAAATATGTTGGAGGTAGAACTTACACAATTAGTCAATTAATCTTTCAACAGAAAATTAAAAATGTAATCTTTCAAGTAAGAAAATACCAAAATGCTTCATTTTTAAATATGAGGATTTGCTGCTTTTCTGTGTTTTACATCATTGAAAACTGAATACCTTTTGGTTTTGGATCATTGGTTGGACCAAATAAGATGTCTGAAGACATCAGTTTGAGCTCTGGGAACATGTGATGAGCATTTCTGCCATTATTAACATTTTATAAACCAAATTATTGATCAATTTATTGAGAGAATAACCACCAGCTTTAATTGGAGGTTCCTCCCTTTACGGGCCAGAGTGTCAACATGAATACACAGATTTTAGTGTTACCATTACTATTGTTTGTAATAATGCTGGACAGTGCCAGCTATATAAACCTCTGGTACATATTCATAATGTTTCAAGAAGAAATTAACTTTTTTAAAAATACAAGTACTGTTCCACTGAATATTCTTTTTTTTTATACAGGAGTGTCGTCCTATCAGCTCCTCAACTATGAGGACAAATCTGACCTGGCTCTCAACGGTCGACTGGGAAACCACATCATCAACGATGTGGGGTTCAACATCAGCGGGTCCGACTCTGTGGCCGTCAAAGCCTCCTTTGGCATCGTGACCAAACACGAGTTGGAGGTGCCCACGTTACTGCGGGAACTCAACTCCAGGTATCAATACAGTCTTGCTTTTCTATCCTTTCAGCAGCTGCTGAGTGTGCGCTCTTATTTTCATGTTCACCATCATCATCATCATATCACTTTAAGGCTGATTAGATAAAGTGTCATCTGTGTGATGTTTTATTAATTAAAAAGTTATATGATCTATTTTTTTGATTAAATATTTATATTTCTGAAAAGAGAGATCTAAAAGCTGTCACAAAAGTCATCTGTTATGGGTTTTTTCCAATAACAAATGGAAAAATGTGACATTTTAGATATCTAGATTCAAGTTTTCTCCTGACAGCAGCAACACATTGATGTCTGACCTCTGACCTCCTTGTGGCAGAGGAAATGTGAGAAGAGGGTTTCCCTGTAAGAATATGAATAAATGATTGTGTTATTCTACACTGGCACATATACTACAGGACAGGAGCTACATGCAACACAGAAAATCAAGTGTGAATGTTGTGTTGTCGGGCTTTAAATTGTAGTCGTGCTGGTAATATTGATTATCTGCAAGAACACACAACCAAACAACTAATGGGGAGATGTTTAGAGAGTGCACACAGTGCTGGGAATTCATTTTGTGGTCTTTCAGGAAAGTGGACCTGGATCACTGTCTGGTTCGTCAATCCAGAGAGAGCGGACGGAGCATTCTCTGTGTCGTCGTGGAGAGCATCCGCACCACACGCCAGTGCTCTCTGACGGTTCACGCTGGGATGAGAGGGACTACCATGAGGGTAAACCGTCACATATGAACATAGTGTTGGTTTAGGTCAATTCTGAGGATATTACATTGATTTACATTGATTTCCTTAACCAATACATAAATAACCCTGACCAACTCGTGCCAAATACAACTGCAGTGGAATCATGTTGATACCAGTTCATCCCAAGCTGTTCCAAATGTACAGGTTTAAGTTCAGGACCAGTTTCCTTTAACATTTTATTTAGTTGGAACACTTTTTGAAATTCCTTTAACAATAATGAAATATATTTAAACTTCAGGCTACAGGCTGAGACTATTATAAGACTATAAGACTATGATGGCTAATGTTAGCCAGATTAATAACAAATAATAAGAATATACATTTTATTTAAGTAGCGCTTGCTTAACATGGTTGAACTGGGATTAAAACATTTAAGTAGTTGCCTACAATTAGGCAGTAATATGAGACAATTAAAATAAAATGGAATAAAGCGGAAAAAAATATCTCAAATATAAGATAAAAAACAATAAAAAAAACTACAGGCATTTCTTTTAAATCCGTTTTGAGAAGTGATTTAGAGATGTCACTGATTCTAAAACTTAAGATATGACTGTGTAACTAACATTACTTAGACAGTTTGCTGACTTTGTGACTTTTGGAGCCTGTCCTCTCTAGAAAAACGACACTATAGGTCGTAATGTCAGTCGCCAAAAATGATCTGTAGTTACGTTTGAGTGAGAGATGCCATCTAGTGGCCGTAGTAATTATGACGCAGAGGAGCAGCACTGTTCATATGACGTCCATATAAGGTGACAAATTTCCATATTATCACATTTTAACCCAATCCCTGATCTTTCCCTAACCCAAACCAAATGCCTAAACCTAAGCAGACCTTAACCACAGTGCTGTCACACCATAAAACATCATTATGTTTAAAAGTGAGAAATGATGCTGTCTGATTACTGCTGATGGCGCCCGATTATAAAACGCCCCTATGGATCATGCATGGTCAATCAACCTATGGGGTTTTTTAATTTGGAGGACTTGTTGGACTCTATACGCTACATTCAGCATAAGTTACATAGTCTTGTCTGAGTTCAGCAAGAATAAAAAAATTTAATTGTTTGGAATATTTTAGCACTGTGTAACTTATATGTAACTTATAATTGCAAAATATTGAAATATCATATACATGCCTCCCAACAATCTGCCTCAAAATGCAGATTCCTCTCCCAACTTGACCCACTATTCCTCCATCACCTGAGCAGGAGGTGTGTCACTCAGCTTTCTGTTCTGCTGCAGTTTCAGATCGACGACGGCAGAAACCCAAAAGGTCGAGACAAGGCCATCGTCATCCCGGCTCACACCACCATCGCCTTCAGCATCTGCGAGCTTTTCGTTCGACTGGACGGACGGCTCGGTAGGAAATCTACCTACATCATTCCCCATCATTCTCCTATACTCACAAAATATTTTCTAATGACTTCAGCAGACTGGTGTCGTTGTTCTTTGAAATGTGCGCAGAGAGTAAACATGCTCCTCTGAAGCATAAAAATGACTAAATAAAGCTTTCAGTGCTGAAATTTGAACCTTTAAATTAAAAAGTTGACTGAAATAGTTCTGCTGACTTTCATTTTTGCTGACTCCAGTTTTAATCCACCACTAACAAAGCAGAGATGAAAGTCAATAGGGCACTTAAAGGATAAGTAGTATGTTATTTGTGAAAAATTAAAGGTTTGACTTCTTTCATAGTTAAAAGCTGCCTCCCACATTAAAGGCGGCGGGTGCATCAGCTGTGGTTAACACCTGAGACTCCTCAGCAGCCGTGCATTCTTATCTTATATGATGTTACACTGCAATTTCTCCACCATTATACATGGAAAAGGGTGGTTTCTTTATCTACAGTCGTGGTGTCATTCAGTCTCATGACTGAACTGTGGCAAATGGAATTAAACAGTGAATATGAAAGACTTGATATTGCTGAATTTTTTAACTGGCTGCCCTGAGAAAGGGTTAATTTAATGGTTTCACTCTGGAATTACTAATCATGCAATAAGCCCCAAATATATAGTCCTAAAGAGATGCATGCTGCAGCTGAAATGTCAGTTTATGTGCAAGTGAACTATCAGCAACACTTTTAAACTGATTTTGTTTATTTTGAAACTGACTTCCTGTCTGTCAAACTGTAAAACAACAGACCAGTTAGCTCAGATGGTTAGAGAGTGATGCTAATAACGCCAAGGTCATGGGATCAATCCCTATACTGATGACTCTGTAGGAGCAGGAAATCTAAAAGTAGCTGATGTCTTGCCAAAGGTATACACACCTAAGGTACTGTAAATACGATGTATTTGCTCAACAAAATCCTGTTGAACTCAGCCTATAAAATGTCAGCAAATTGTCGAACAGAATGTCAAAACGTCGATCCCACGTAGCCATGATGTCTGATGTCATGATGATTGGCCAGAACCCAACAATAATCGGTTTATTATTATAGAGAAGTATGAAAACCAGAAAATATTCACATTTGGGAAGCTGGAAACAATTTATTTCTTGTCATTTTTGTTTAAATGATTATTCAATTATCAAAACTGTTGCCAGTTAATTTTCTGCTGAACGACTCATTGATTAATTGTCTAATTTTTGCAGCTCCATTTTTGAAATGGAAAACCTCACGTTTTGGTCGACTCTGGGTTAACAAACTGCTAAAGCTGTTTTCTAAACCAAAAAGACAAAACTTTTGAAACCAAGCTACAAGTTCTTCTGGATTAGAGGACAGAAAAGCTGATAAAATTAACATTTTTTTCCTCTATGACAGATATTTGTGTTGCCCCGGAGTCTCAAGGGGGCTTTGAGAGGGAGCAGATCAGGGAGCAGCTGGGTGGTTTCATCGGTCGCTTCTCCATGGGCCGACTGCGCCGGTTCCTGTCAGGGATCATCTATGGAAACCCCTTCAGGGCAGGTACAGTAATGATCTCTAGCACATAATAAATACACTCTACTTTCACTTTACTTTCCCCATTCACCTCCACTTGTATAGATGACCGGACATTTGAAGAGCTCACGCACTCTGACACCTACATGGACGACATGGTGACCGACTACTATGAGAAAGCCGCCAGCATGACGGACGTCTCCACCGCCTACCTGAGGGAGAGCTCCCACACACGTGTCAACCTCCTCAAGCACAACATCCCCAAGGGCCCCTGCGCGCTGTGCGGCATGGGAAACCAGAAGCGGGAAACCGTTTACGGCTGTCTGGAGTGCTCGACTGGGGGCCAAAAATATGTCCGGTTGCACGTGGTGCCCTGTTTTGACCTCTGGCACAAAACGCTGAGGTGAAAAAAGAGAGGTGCTTACACAAGTGAGCACTTCTGTTGAGCTGGTGGTGGTGCAAAATGCTACAAGTGTAATTGTTTACGAGGCTGTTTTTGGGATGTTTTATCTTGGAGTTCTTTAATTAAAGTCTTGAAAAATGGCCATGGAAACTTGACTTTTTGTGTCCTTTAAGTGCTAAACTTGGTGGTGTAATGTACAGTATTGTTTTCAGTTTGGCGTCAACCCATTTCCACACGTGTGCCGTGTACGTACTGTAGCTGCCAGATGCTGAATTATTTAGCAGAGGGTATTGGATGAAAGTGGACAGGAGGGATCGTGTGAAGGCTGCTGAGGCAGCAACTGGAAAGGACGGCCTGGTTTTGCTCAGATCCAAGTGTGTCACTTATTTTGAGCAGGACTTTTTGTTCTCACTATGTGTAGTGAGGCATATGCAGCTCACGTGCATTATGGAAGCGTGTGAATCTTGTAGTTACAACATATGTCTAAAGGCCCTTTAAAGACATCATCATGTTTACCTGTGACATGCTGTGATGTAGTGTAACAAGAACTCAAGTACAGAAGAAGCATAAAGTCAATTTACTTTACCATTAATGTCAGTCAGGCAATATTTAAGGTGTTCTAACATTAGTTAACATTAGTTACCATAAGCTACTGGTCATATCAGACCAAGGCTGTAGCAACAAAACCTTTAAGTGTGTATATTTCAGAAGTCATGTGTCTGGAAAAGAAAAAAAGGGTTCTTCCTTCTGTCAAAGGTTACATACTGTCACCCTATATGTTTAATGGAATTTCAGTTGCTTCATGGTACTGTAATTGTTTTTAAAGTGATTATTTAAGGTTAACACTAGCTAAAGATGCTGAAAAACCTATTTTCAGCCTTATTGGGTATAGCAATTTGACATGACAGTCGATTCATTCTTACCCTGCAAGACTTGTATCAGAGATTTGACTGCTTCCCTACTGAAAAAAGTGTTATTTAGCCTTATATAGTCTTATAAAACACCTGAATGTTGCAAAAGGGATCCATTCCTACAATAGGACATGCTAAAAGAATATTTGTAACACCACATGAACTAAAACAAACCATAGAGCAAACTCATTGCAACCCAGTACAAAGTAAAACAGACATGCTATGAATTTTAAAGTGTAATATTGATATTTAATTGGGAATTTTAGGAGGGTTTCACAAAGATAGAACAAAACATTTGTGATTTTTCAAACAGAGATTAAGTAACCTACACCAACCATGTATGCTTTTTTTATGTTTTCGGTGTCTGTCCCATTCTCTGCAAACACGATATCTCAGGAATGCCTTGAGGGAATTTGGCACAAACGTCCACTTGGACTCAAGGATGAACTGATTAGAATTCGGTGGTCAAAGTCACTTCATAAAACATGTTTTTGGCCATAACTCAATAATTCACCCACCAATTATGACAGAGTTTCACACAAATGTCTGATAGGATAAAATGATGGAGTGATGACATTTAATATCCAAAAGGTCAAAGATCAACTTCACTGCGTCATCATAGTATTCTGATTGTGGTCGGATATTGATGGTGACACCAATCTTGGGTACTCACCTTGAAACTGTGGTGATTGTATTAAATTCCTTCAAAGTCTCCACTATAAATATAATATGAGTCTGGATAGACTTGGATGGAAACTGTAACTTGACTGGTTGGCAACCGCGAGGCGTTATTTCTATTATTAAAATTAATGTGCCATGTTTCTCATTTTCAGTCGTTTACCCTCCGCTCCGCCAGGGGGCGCAGTGTGTTTGGGTTTAGCTCAACTCAAACCGGATGTATGAAGTGTCAACAAAATGCAAACACGTGTGGTGTAGCAGCAGCGGGGGAAGAAGCATGTGTAATATTAATACTTTTACTCGGGCTATATAAATATTAAGACACCAGATAAATGCATGAAGTGTAAGGAATATTTGGAAACATGAAGTTTGCTTACAGGGTAAGTACGTGATGTTTAGCTAATGTATGAGAGAGAACTCACACCAAACTTCATTCAAAAACTGTTCAGTTTAGACTGCAATTGCACATCAGTGAGGTGTAAACTGTGTGGCTTTGTTAAGTGTGAGCATTCACACTTAACTTGTGCTGACGTCTGTCACACCAAAAATCATTTGGTTGTCTAATTTTTATCGTTTTTAAATGGGTTCTTCCCCGTTTTCAGCTAAAATAACTCACAACTGAAGAGCCACTGAGTTGATGGTATTTTAATAAAGTCTCAACTCAAGCAGAACGTTTTACTGTTTGGTAAATTGGTATGAGTGGGTTTATTTGTTAATATCTGCCTGTAAGCAATCTGCTGTTTGTTGTAGTTTTCAAATCTACTCGGAGCAGTCTATCGTCAGGGGAATCTGAATTTTTCCAAAGATGGCAACGCTGTGATCAGTCCAGTTGGAAACAGAGTCTCTGTCTTCGACCTGAAAAAGTAAGTTTTAAGTTGGGTGTTTACAGGCCTGATAAACACAATGTGGTGCCCCCCTCCTCCCACTTTACATATAAAAAAGTTAAATTATAAAGACCATAGATTTACATGGACTTATAGCTGAAGTACAGGCTCAACACACACCTGGTCTCAGGTGATCCGATCACAAGTGGACAGCTCTAATTACAAGATGTGAACACACGCAAGACGCATTGAGATCCGATCACTCAGACCACATTCAGAGGTGGTCTGTCCCGCATGTGGTCACATTCGTTTAGTAGTGTAAACGCAATGTGGCCTGGTCCACATTGAAGGATCGCCTATTCAAGTGCTGTCCTCTATTTTTCACCAGACTAGACACAGGAATTGCATTGCTGCCTCCTGGTCCATGAGCCCTCCGTCCAAAGCTGTGTTCAACTTGTTTGGTAACGGGATAAATGCGTTATTTTGTTTTTCCATTTTCATGTGAAAAAAAGAAAACAAAAACAAATCCACTTCCCGTTTTCTCCTGTTTTTCCCGTTTCCTCATCAAATTGGCAGTTGGAATAGAAATTAAACCAAAACCAGAAAATGATTTGTTTTTCGCTTGTCTGTCTAAAAAATATTTCAGAAGTTAAACACTGTTGAATAGTTTCCTCTGTTCTGTCAAGTTGATAACTACAGTTTTTAGTTTCGCTGCGCTGCTCAACATAATGAGCTCAGGATTTATCAGAAGGACAGCTGCTTTACTCCAAACAATTTCATTGTATGAACGTGGACTGTGTGTGTGTAACAACTGACCTTTTGGATGTGCAGAAGAGCACAGAACATTAATGAACATTAACTTATAATATATTTGTTTATCCTGTTATCAAACAAGTTGAACACAGCTTTGGACGGAGGTTACACGGACCCCCGGTCCTCCCGCCGGTTCAAACCAACAATGAATTTGGTCTTTGCAAACGGAAATGATGGACGTATTTATTTTCATATAGAGCAGGGAAGTGAGAGCCGATCACAAGTGGCCACCCGAATCGACCCAAGACGCATGATAATACCGGGTGTAAACAGGGCCACTGATGCTCAAATCTGAATGCAACTCAATATTTCCATCATAAATGACCTGTATGAAGCCTACATGCAAAACCATTACAGAGTATGTCTAAAGAAATCATTACACACATATACCAAATAAGGAAAGCCCAATAACGACTGTTGCAAGCAACCATTTCAACAGCTGAGTGATCATAGAGCGTCAGGTGAGGTGATGTGAAGGTATGGTTCCCCCGGGCGGATGCAATGTATGGATAATCCGGCCCAGGGTTTTTCCGACTAACCTTCTTCCATATAACTTTTGTTTTTATATACAGTACAATATGAATTACCAGATGTTGGTGAATAAATGTAGCAGCAGGATGAAACAAAACACATTCTCAAATATAAACTGGTGTTGTACATTTTGCTGTAATTCAGTAACGCAGCCTACACCTGAACTTGTTTTCAGAATGGTACTGAACTAAAATGAAACCTGTATGTGTAAACAGATGAAAATCAAAGCAAAGTTGGCATTTATTAATAATAAAAGCCAAAGCAAGTCTGAAGCAATTTCTTCTCTGTCCTCTAGCAACACATCTGAGACGCTGCCAGTCTCCACTACAAAGAACATAACATGTGTGGGTCTCTCTCCTGACGGGAACCTGGCAATCCTGGTGGATGAAGGTGAGAAATTACACTGACTGTGCTAAATAAAAACTTTCTTTCTCTTCCCGTTTTGTCTTGTGATACCCAATAATAAGAAAACATTAAAAACCCAAATGCGTCTGTTCATGTTTGTGTCGTACAGATGGCGCAGCGCTTCTGGTCAGTCTCATCACCCGAGCCATCCTCCATCATTTCCACTTTCACAAACCTGTCAGCAGCATCCGCTTCTCCCCTGACGGCAGGTAAAGATGTCTGAGGGAGCTCTAACTGAAGAATCAACACTTCAACAGACCTCATTTTTTCTATTTATTATGAAAAGGAAAGGTTGAGAATTTATAAGATTTCAGGTTTGATTTTATTGATGTGTGGGGAGATTTTTTTGAAACTGAAAGAAACAACATAAAGATGAATTTATGCACAGAAGTATGCACAGATTTTTAATTTCTCCCTTTAAACACTTTCATCCATCCTTTTTAGTATCAGATACAACTTGCATTCAAGAAAAATCATATGAGCATCATAAAGGCATAAATTATGGGGTCCTTTCCTGCATCTGTCTATGAAAGGAAGGAATCTCTGTCTGTATGTCCTTCGTGTATCTCTTAAACCGTTCATCGGATCAACGCAACACTTGGCAGGTGTATGGCTGGGGAAGGAAAGGAGCGCAGTGTCGAATTTGGTGCAATTTGGACACACGGCATGATAAATATTAATGAATTTAAACTCTGAATAAACAAGCCATCAGCCGATCCACTTCTGGGCTCTGCTGCTACTGCATGTCATGATCAGAGCTTTACAACCGTGCCATGAGAGGGAGGAGGGGAGGATATCTCTCTTTGTGCAGTGTCAAGTGTGAAGTTGTTTGGACACACGTCACGTTTAATACACTTTGAATTAACAAAACGAACCGCTAGCTGCTCTGCTCTGTGTCTGAGTGGAGCAGGGACTGTTTGATACAAACACCTTCACATCACAGCGGGGCGGGGCTTCTGGTCTCTGACTTGCTGAGTGGGACAAAGGCTGCGAGAGAGGAGAACCAGCACACAGGAGAAACAAAACAGAGGCGCAGGCAGTAAAACTAGCCAATAGGAGCACAGACACGTTTCATTGGCAGCAGAATCAACCAATGGAAGGCCATAAACTGCTTCTGCGCTTCAACTTCTGTCTAGTCTGTCTGGATTAAAATCTAATTTATTAAATCCTTATCATTTTAATTGATAGATTTATCAATTGATACATATATATGTGGCTCTCAAGAAATAATAAGCAATCAGCCCGTTATGAACAGGCATGTTTGGAACGGGTGCTGCACTAGTTTTGTTAAATTTGGCATTTTGAAATACTGCTTAGGGTTGTGACCATCTGTGCTGCTAATCTGTTTTAATGTTACAGTATATTTGTGACTCTCCTGGATGCTTTTAATTCACCATCATTAAACTGTGACTTCCTCAGGAAGTTTGTTGTCACAAAGGAGAATGTAGCGTTGATGTACCACGCACCTGGGAAGCAGCGGGAGTTTAACGCCTTCGTCCTGGACAAGAGCTACTACGGTCCTTATGATGAAACCACCTGCATCGACTGGACAGACGACTCCAAGTGAGTAAAAGTCAAATGATTTGTGTGACACCAAAGTGTAAAAGAAGCCTGCGACTGATCGAACAAATCCTTTCCCTTCAGGTGTTTTGTGGTTGGCAGCAAAGACATGTCAACGTGGGTGTTCGGCGCAGAGCGCTGGGCCAACCTCATCTACTACTCCCTGGGTGGACACAAGGACCTCATCGTGGGCTGTTTCTTTGAGAAGGACAGTCTGGATGTGAGTTTCAATACAGACGACTCTGCTCACAGAATGAAATCCTCATTATCACCACAAACTGTATGTTAATCCTGTGTCTCCAGCTGTACACGGTGAGCCAGGACGGGACGCTGTGCGTGTGGGAGAGCGACACCGAACTGGACGGCCTCGTCCTGAAGAAAAGCCGCGACAAACCCAAGCCCCCGAGACAAGGGGAGGATGAGGATGAGGATGAGGAGGAGAGGGTGGAGGGAGAGGAGGGAGAGGTCATCAGAGGGAAAGCTGAAGCTCCCAAAGAGAAGGAGGAGACTAAGAACGTTCGATACAAGCAGAGGAGCAAGTAAGAACTTTTATTTTTCTTTCTTTTTTTGGCTGATTTTGTCAATGAAATCTCTTTTTTTTCAATCCTATAATGGTGAATCCAGACCTGTCAATTAGGATTTGATGATGAAATTTGCATCATAATTAAAATATATAACAGCCATTTTCAAGTGTGGATATACATGCAATAATCTCATTAAAAAGATAGTATATTATGGGTTTAATTGAGCAGGATTGTGCTCTTATAGGCACTTCTTCAATAAGGAGGGGGATTTTAACAACTTGACAGCCGCCGCCTACCACAAGCCGACACACATCCTGGTCACAGGTTTTGCCTCGGGAATCTTCCACCTGCACGAACTTCCAGAGTTCAACCTTATACACTCGCTGAGGTGAGAGAAAAGCTGACTTACATTCGTCACATTTTCTCATTTAAATTATAATGCTTTAGCTGATTATTTGAGTCCTTTCAGTATTTCAGACCAGAGAATCGCTTCAGTGGCTATAAACAGCTCTGGAGACTGGATCGGCTTCGGGTGCTCGGGTAAGAAGTCTTTTCCTCTTTAGTTGTTGTTCTTTTTTGTGTTTTGCCCATTTAAGATCTTCAAATTGCATGGAGTTAGTTGAATAGTCTAATATTTTACTCAATAAGTAGCACTGAGTTCAACTGTTTTTCAGAAATTTGTTTGCAGAATTTAAAATAGAAGTGTTTTATTATTCTGGGATATCTGTGGATATTCGTGTGTTTCAGGGATGGGTCAGCTGCTGGTGTGGGAGTGGCAGAGCGAGTCGTACGTCTTCAAGCAGCAGGGACACTTTAACAACATGGCGTCGCTGGCTTACTCACCTGACGGACAGTACATCGTAACAGGAGGCGATGATGGCAAAGTGAGTGCTCCACATCTCTCTATATAAAGCAAGGAATCTGTATGTATGTGTGTAAATACAGACAGCACCACTCTGCCATTGCAAATCCACACTGCGGTTGGAGATGGGATTACATCTGTAGCGATAAGAACTACTATAGAGAATGAATTAAAAAAGTTTAGAGAGTTAAGCTCTGTCCCTGTTCCTCACAAGCAGGAACTTTGTTTGTATGTTCAAGACATAACACAGGATGTCTCCTGCGCATTTTGAAGGTGTGAGGTGTTTAGGGAGCATCGGTAAATTATAGCGTCTACTGATAATCTGCATGAGAAGCGTTTAGGGGACGGGCACAGCTCTCTCAAGGTATTGAGAAATAAGCCCGTTCCAAACAGGCACATTTTGAACGGGCACTGCACTAGTCTTCCAAATGCAGCATTTTTCTCAATTTATATGCAGTTGTGGAAAAAAGGGAGAAATAATATGATGATTGTCAGAGCTTGAAGAAAATGAAATAAAAAAACAAGTCTAGAAATAAAAGATGATTTCATTTCATTACACATATATCTGCACTTTTTTATTATTGTTAAGAAACTCTCATGCTTGTGTAATAACCACAAGCATTAAGTTATATGAAGAATATTTCTTGCTCAGCTTCAATCATAAAGAAAATTGAAATCTGGAAAAGGAAAAGTTAGTCTGTCGCAAGGCTGAAATGAGCATGAAAAACATCAGGACTCATGTAAAAATGTCAAAAATCAAAATAAGTGACTTAATTTCCAGTGTGTTTGAATCTGTAAGGATGAAAACTCTCAAACAGGAACAGAAATGTTTCACTCAGTTATGTATTATATGCATTTACACTGATGTCACAGATGATTCAGCATTTTAATTTTCATGCAACTTAACCAGGCTTTAAATTGCTTTCATTGTATTTCAAACCCCCCCCAAAAAAACAACAACCTGTGCTTTGATTTCAGTGTGTTTGTATCTGACATCAGACTGTGGTTTCATTTCCGCAGGTCAAAGTGTGGAACACCAACAGCGGCCTTTGCTTCGTCACCTTCACAGAGCACACCAGCAGCGTCACCAACGTCACCTTCACCTCTAGCGGCTTCGTCATCGTCAGCGCTTCTCTGGACGGGACGGTCCGAGCGTTCGACCTGCACAGGTGAACTTACAGTGAAGCTGGTTCGCTTCCAAAGTTTGATAGAGATGGTGAATGAGCATGAGGATGTAATATATGAATCTGTAACTTAGCAGTATATGTATGAAGGAGTTTGTGTGTGCATATATTCATTACAGGTACCGAAACTTCCGGACGTTCACGTCGCCTCGGCCTGCGCAGTTCTCCTCCCTCGCAGTAGATGTCAGTGGAGAGCTGGTGAGCGCAGGAGCCCAGGATTCCTTTGAGATCTTTCTCTGGTCCATGCAGACAGGCAGACTGCTGGAGGTAGGCACATAATGATATTTTTTCAGTGAAATGCAATAAAAAAAACTTGGCTTAGGTTTAAACATGTTCTTATTGGCCTCGTCTCCTTCCTCCCTGTGGGTGACTAGGTCCTTGGGGGCCACGAGGGTCCAGTCAGCTGCCTGTGTTTCAGTCCAGTCCAGTCCATCCTGGCCAGCGCCTCATGGGATCGCACCATCCGGCTGTGGGACATGATGGACAGCTGGCAGGTCAAGGAAACACTTCCCCTAACCTCCGATGGTAAATAATGATTGGTTGAAGCACATGGATTTGTAAAGATTTAAATTATTCTTTAAAGTGGTTATACACATTTTTTTTTCTCAGGTTTTGTTTGATTCCTGTGCATTTGTAGAAAGTTTCTAAAAGTATCCAAACTTATTTTGAGAATTTCAAGGCTCTTTATGTTTTGAAATAATTAACACAAAGACTAAAGCTATTCAGAATAATGTGGCATAACTCTGCTTAAAGTGACCAAACACACACTTCTTTCCATGTTTTTCTCAGGCCTGTCAGTGACTTACCGCCCTGACGGTCAAGAGTTGGCCGTGGCCACTCTGAACGGTGAGATCTCTTTCTGGAACCCTCACACAGCCACACAAAGCGGCTCGGTGGCTGGACGCCACGACCTGCAGATGGGCCGCAAAGAGACCGATAAAATCACAGCCAAGCAGTCGGCCAAGGGCAAGTGAGTGGGCAGGATCACACCCTCTGTCTGCAGTTCTCTCACAGTTTATTTCCTCTGGTCCAAACCATAGAGGAAATGTTTCATTTGTAGGATTTATGATTCAGGTTATGTGTCATCTTTGCTGTCTATCAGGTCCTTCACGTCGCTGTGCTACTCTGCGGACGGGGAGTCTATTTTGGCAGGAGGCCAGTCCAAGTTTGTCTGCATCTACAACGTCAAGGAGCAGATGCTCATGAAGAAGTTTGAGATCTCTTGCAACCTGTCCTTCGATGCCATGGAGGTAAGGCCTCACATTCAGCTCAGCCACAGCTTTTAGAGCAATGCATCATGAAATCTGAAACTTTGTTCAGTTAGAAGGACTTGTTAGTGCTTTCAAATGTAGAAATAGATAGTATCCTAGTTCAGTTGCAAATGTACATGACCAGAGACTGTGGTCCTGTTTTGCCTTCAGGAGTTCCTGGACCGACGGAAGATGACAGAGTTCGGCAGCCTGGCGCTGGTGGATGAGGGAGCTGGAGACGGAGACAGCGTCAACATCAGCCTCCCTGGAGTCAGGAGAGGTGCGAAGTGTCCTTCAACAGTCAGACGAGCTTTCATAAAGAAAAACAATCATTATCTTTATTATAAGTATCATTATTATTACTATCTTTTTCACCCAACAGCAGTGGTTTATTTGTTAGTCACTTTGGTTTTTCTCCTTAAATAGACATATTTTCAACAAAGTGTTCAATTAAAGACACTTTGTTGTTGCTTAAGGTCTTCAGATCGTGTTCCCTCAATCTCTGATGTTGCATCACTTCACTCCCTGTGCTCACTGTTGTTTTCTCTCTCTGTGTCTCTTTAAAGGTGATATGAGTTCCCGACACTTCAAGCCAGACATCAGAGTCAGCTCACTGCGTTTCTCCCCTACTGGTAGGTAACAGAATTACAAGTGAGAGGTTTTTTTTTCCTCATGCAGAGAAGTTGGCATCACCAAGTGTTTTGAACAAATATTCACGGGTAAAATCTGACCGAGGAGAAAAAAATGATATGTTATAAAATTAGATGGCTTTCCTTACAGTTTTGGAAATGTTTGTTAGTTCTGGACATTTTAATTCAGCAAAAACAGTCCAAATATTTTAATTTTTGGCCTGGTCACCCATCACACTTCTAGGTACAATCATAAAGTTGCCTAGCAGCTCTCACAATAAAACATAATGTGCATCAACAAAAATCTTCAAATATGGTCTAAAATTAAGTTGAAGAAGCTCAGGAATTTAGATGAGGGGGGAAACTAAAGGATTTATAAACATCAAGGAAATAAAAACACATACTGTTCACATTACACACTTAAAATTTAATTTATTTTCACGTTAAGAAGACGATGGAGCCTTTGAGGGGAATGTCTGCTGTCAGCTGGTAAATAAAGTAGTTCCCTCTTCCTTCTCTCAGGTCGTAGCTGGGCCGCCACCACCACCGAGGGCCTGCTGGTCTACTCCCTTGATGGATCTCTAGTCTTTGACCCCTATGACCTCGACCTTGACGTGACGCCGGCCAGCATACGCAAGCAGCTGCGGCTCCAGGATTGGGCGTCGGCCATCGTTCTGGCATTCAGACTCAATGAAAAAGCCCTCAAGCAGGAAGTGCTGGAAACGGTGCCACATGATCAGAGTGAGTGACCATCTTTCCCACAACGCAGCGCCTCCTGGTGTCGTAGTTAAATGTAAAATAATGTTACTGTGTATTTGAAGCTGAAAATCCTTGTACAATATGGATTGGGGGTGTGTATGTGTGTTTTCCAGTCCGAGTGGTTTGTGGTTCTCTTCCGGACATTTACGTTGAGAAGTTGCTGGGCTTTGTGGCGGCGTGCTTGGAGAAGTCGGGTCACCTGCAGTTCTACATGACCTGGGCCCAGAGCCTGCTCATGCTGCACGGACAGAAACTCAAGAACAGGTCCGTTTCCAGTCCTTTATTAGTTTTTATTCATCTGTTTTAAATTATAATGTGGCACAAGATCTTTGGCACAAGATTTTAAGTAAACTTGATTGATTGACTCTACTTGATGATGTTTGCTGTGCAGGTCAGGAGCCGTACTGCCCACCCTGCAGGCGCTGCAGAAGAGCATCCAGAGACACTTTGACAATATGTCCAAACTGTAAGTGTTAATATTTTACATTTGCACAATTTTACTACACTTACAAAGATCTTTAGCAATATGTCAATATTTTTTTATACACTTTCCTCTTTCTGTTCCTTGAATGCCGTCATGTTACAGTACAAGTGTCCACAGAGAATCTCGAAACCCAAATTCAAACCGATTCATGTTAAGTCAGTAATTTTGCATGTGTATTTTCTCTGTTCAGGTGTGACTTTAACATGTACAACATTCGTTATGCCGTGGCCCTGTCCAAGCAGAGGGGCATGAAGAGAGCAGCTGAGGAGGATGAGGGGGTCGAGGAAGAGGATGAAGAGGAGCTGTCTGAGGAGATGAGCGAGGCCTCTGTGGAGGACGCAGAGATGATGCTGTAGGCCTGACCTCATTCCAACAACATCGCCACAAATGGAGAATAATAATGTTGGACTGTCAAAGCAAACAGATTTATATGTTCTTTAAAAAATGATTGTAAACTGATTTTTTTTATTAAATTCATGTGTAAATGTGCAAGTTTTATATTTTCTTTGGTCTGCTTTCAGTTGGGTTAAATGTCTTGCTGGACTCAGACATGTGATTCCACTTATTGTGGTTGAATAGACTTGTGTGAGCATGTATGTACAGATTGAGATTGATTTATATCTCTCTGACTCTGCCGTTGAAGTTTTGAGACCTCATGTAATTGCCAGCACACCTCCGTCCACATTCAACCTGAGCAGAGGTTTAATGAAGTAGAAACTGAACACCTGTGTGGGTGTGCAGTGCTTATGATTAAATATTTTAGATAGTTTTAAGATAGTCTGGCATATGCAGTTGAAGCTTCTTCCCCTTTTCAAGTAACCTTCTGGTCAGAATCTAGCAGCACAAATGGTCTTTTGACTCTGCAATATACTCCTCCAGGCCAGCTGGGAGATGTAGTCCTTCAAGCATGTCCTACATCTGACCGGATGGCTCAAAAATCTCTTAAAAAGGGAGGCGATAGCATTCTTTGTCCTTCAAAGTATCCCAAGAGGTGCTGATTGTATTTTTTTAAAAATATTTACAACAACGTTACTAGTTTAAATCCCAACACACACTCCATAAGACACATTTTATTTAACATTGGCTATTGATGTTCCCTTGAGCATGACACTGAACTCAGCAACTACTGGATGACTTGGAGAAGGAAGAGATTTGAAGTCTCTCCCGCCCCTCAGGGTCATGTGATTTCTTGTAAGTTGCAGAAGTGAAACTAAATTCAACGGAGCAGGAGGATAAAATGGCGTCTGACGCGGGGTGAGTGTTAATGAAATATTCTTATTTTACCATGAAAGTCTCAGTCATTTTCCTACCTGAGGACTGTAGAGGGGAGAAGAGTCAGAATGAACTTCTGTGGATATAAAGAGAGGAAATAAAACGGGTAGATAACTTGTTTGCGTGGTATTTCCAGTGTTGTGTCGAACTTTCTCACGAAGCCCTCGCTGAAAGAACAGGAAGTTTTTGCCGTTCTGTTTTCAAATTAAGCTGTAATCATTTCTTCCAAATGCAGTTCATTTGTTCACAATATAGGTAGCAACCTTGCTCCGGAGGATGAGAAAAAAACGATGTTAAGTTTTTTTTATTTGCTCGAAATTATTAAGTTATTCGGTAGTGGTGGTGTTCAAGTTTGCTTCCTGTTGAAGTGTAAAATGTTCTAAAACTGGTGTAAATTATTGTTGGCCGTTCAAGTTTATACAGAAATCATGAATGTTGCATCATTATATAGACTTTCTCTTCAGCGACCTCAACTCTGACTGACTTCCAGCGTCCCTGCATCAGACTTTATGATTCAACCATAAAGATTTATACTGTCTGTTAATATTTGACTTTTGTTCCGGGTTTTTCAGTCCAAAGTTCAGAGCTGCTGTTCCGTTATCAGATTTCCTTAAAGAACACTTCAGGTTAAAGATGAATACAGAGAGTTGAGACTGTTTGTGAATCAACAGACCTTAAAAACCGCCTGCTGTGAGTTACATGTTTGTTCTTCTTCTGGTTGGTTTCCTGGTTGAAGCTGCTGATTAATTTCACCTTCAC
Source organism: Thunnus albacares (assembly GCF_914725855.1). Lineage (NCBI taxonomy): Eukaryota > Metazoa > Chordata > Actinopteri > Scombriformes > Scombridae > Thunnus > Thunnus albacares. The sequence continues at coordinate 14,539,296 of NC_058129.1, forward strand.
TCATCATCTTGATTCAGATTATTTTCAGCATCTAAAGGTAAGGTAACCAACAGTTTTCACCATGTTTGTGTCTGCGGGTGTTAAAATGATCTGATAACAGTAGAGATGGTCGTTATAGTGATGAGTTATGTTGCTTTGTTGACTGCACTGGTGGAATGAAATAAGAGTATTTATCAATACTCTTATCGGTTCTTTTTCATTACCAAAGAATTGGGGATTTTTGAATTATTAAAGAAAGAATAAATTCAGAACAGTCAGCAAAGTCACTATATAAATTCAATAATATCTCACTTGAAAGAAATAAAAAAATATCAGTAAAATAAATAATATTCCTGACATTAAAATACTGCGTGAAGTTTAAAAAGAATGAAGAACACAGACATCAGTCAGTATCTTCATCCTGTCCTCCTCCTCCTCCTCCCTCTGCTGCTGGTTGAGAGGAGGGGCTGTTTCAGCCAGTAGCTAAATTTACAGGAATTTAACACATTTTAATACACGATAATAACTAAGCTAAACACAAACACCAACAAATAGAGCAGAGGAGAGGACAGAGAAGCTAGAGCGACCATAAATGACATCAAACCGTGATAGACACTCAGCAGTTTCCCGATGACACAGGAGGCGTTCAGGTACAGTGTTGAGCGTAGGTCACCTGTGTTTTCGAAGCGCTCAGAGCCCAAAACAAATTTCTATGTGGTTATGCAGGTAAAAACCAAGGGAAAAAAGACTTGACAGCACTGTGAAAAAACATAAGAAACCCCTGAAGTTTAATGATGAAATTGTGAAAATGTGTATTCGAATGTAGGATGAAACTGGCATCAAAACAGACAAACGCCTCCAAGAACAGCTCAACGTTTATGAATAGAATAAACAAAGTGTGCGAAAGAGGAGGGGTTGTTACTTATGAGCGGCATCATCAGAACCATGAATAAAGTACTTAATATGATATGAGATGAAATGCTGATACCAAGTACCTGCAGAAAACTTCTGTTTTAGGAACAGCAAAAAGTCATATTCAACCAAGTGAAAATGTAAACGAGCCTGTAATCATACAACAGAATAAGAAGATGTAGAAACACTAGAAATCATTTCCAAAGATAAAAAGTAGGTTAAGTTTTATCCTCACAACACATTTGATAAGACAAATTTTATTTAACATTTACTATTGATGTTCCCTTGAGGATGACACTGAACTCAGCAACTCAGTGTGAAGACCTGTCCTAGACTAACAAATGAAGGTGAAATTCAAAAGAAAAAAGTTCTGAGAAATTACATGATGATGACAGTAAGTTACACACTAAAACATTTTGACCAAAACCCATTTTAATTTAACCTGTTAAAGCCAAAATAGATTCTCATAAACACGTTATGTTTATGATACACACACATACGTTGACAGTGCCATGTGATTTTTTTTTTTTTTTTTTTAGGTGGCAGTACTGGAACTGAGAGTGAACTGAACAGATGAATAAAAACTGACATCTGACGCAGGGTGAGTGTTAATAAAACATTCTTATTTTACCATGAAAGTCTCAGTTTCCTCCCTGAGGACTGTAGAGGGGAGAAGAGTTAGAATGAACTTCTGTGGATATAAAGAGGAAATAAAACAGGGAGATACTAACTTGTTTGGGTGTTTTCTCTCTTGTCACTGTGACTCTTGAAAAGACTTGTTTCTCTTGAATCTTGCTTTCTAATCTCACAGTCAGTGTTACTGGTTTACCTCTCAGACTGACTGAAGTCCACAAGATGAGTGCTCGTGTGGAGGAAGAGGAGGACAGAGCAGAGCCTCCAGTATCCAACGTTCTGTCTATGAAGAGTGACCGGTACAACGATCATTTTACGAGCTTCAGTAATAAACCTGGACCCTTAAGCACAAAGTAAGAGAGCTGCTACCAACTCATTTATATGACTCATTAGGGCCCTGGCACTGAAAGTGTGAGGAACCTGTTGTTTTTGTAGAGATTATTAGAGCTGAGTGGTGCAAAGGCCTATTGTATCTGAAGCAATTCTTCTTCTTTTTCTTCTTCTTCTCCACAATGAATCACATTTTTGAGGAGTTACAGGTGCTCAAAAACTCACAAAACTTTGCACGTGCATCAGAAGTGAGGGGAAATTATATCTTTTATAGTGATTTGGGTTGCCAGTGGTCTCCATAGCACAGTAACTTTATACCCAGTAGTCGAACTTTTTTGACTTCATTCGCCACCACCTTCATAAGAATGAACGGGGCCCTGCCTTCAATGCTGTATCCAATTCTCTTTGATATGGATCTTGGGTTTGGGTGGGGCAAAATGGTTCGAGGGTAACTCCCTAGAAAATTTCAAAGTCAAAGAGCCCACCTTTAAATTTGATGTAGATGTACGAAGTTTAGTAGGAAGATGTAACATCTCCAGACTTTAAAAAAATGGCCTCTTGGAAACATAACATAAGTCCAACAGGAAGTCAGCCATTTTGAATTTACTGTGCAATTTTTTTGGAAAGTGAAGACATTTACAGGCATTATATTTTAAGGAATTTCTCCCAGAGAATTAACCAGAGCGACTTCAAATTTGGTAGGTGACATCTAAAGTCCTTTGCAATGCTAAATTGCTAAACTTTTGAGTTTGAGTTAACATCCGTGACAGCTGTCAGTCATTTAGAAAAGCTGTGATCTAATCTGCAACTTATTATCTGCAGGAGCAGCAGTTTGTGTGTTTAGAGCTCCTTCAATGGCTTAATCATCAGAAAATTCATCAAGGATTCACATGATATGAATAAAAAAATCTTGTTGTTGTTATAGACGTCAGACAAACCTCAGACAGAGATCAGTGTCTCCAGTATCCAGCTGTCTGTCTATGAAGAGTGACCGGTCCAACGATCTTCCTCCGACCTTCAGTAATGAACCTGGACCCTTATTCACAAGGTAAGAAACTGTTTCTGCTGCAAACTGATTGACTAATGACTAAATGTATTGCTGCATTAATGATTCACTCGTGTAGCACCGCCTACTCCATAGCGCTCTCAAACACAGAGCCATTACCCGTTCACACAGTGTCTGATAATCCTGTGAAATTTAATTCTAATTCTAATTTCAACTTTAATTTTAATTACCTCTGCCAATGACATTATGTTTTCTGTCCCCAATGGTTGTTTTGTGTTTTTATATAAAAATTTCTACTAAAATTTATTTGCTATCTAAAATTTAACACACATTCAAATCATTTGTCCCATCTTCCCCTTAGTATCTGTGTCAGCTGTCAGTCATTTAGAAAAGCTGTGATCTAATCTGCGACTTATTATTTGCAGGAGCAGCAGTTTGTGTATTTAGAGCTCCTTCAATGGCTTTGTCATCAGAGAATTTATCAAGGATTCACATGATATGAATAAAAAAATCTTGTTGTTATTACAGACGTCAGACAGACCACAGACAGAGAGCAGAGTCTCCAGCATCGGACTGTCTGTCTATGAAGAGTGACCAGTCCAACGATCTTCCTCCGACCTTCAGTAATCAACCTGGACCCTCATTCACAAGGTAAGAAACTGTTTCTGCTGTAAATTGATTGATTAATGGCTAAATGTATTGCTGCATTAATGATTCACTTGTGTAGCACCACCTACTCCATAGCGCCCTCAAACACAGAGCCATGTTGGAATAAAGTTGCTTTGATGTTCATGAAATTCATTGGGATCATTGCTCTCATCATTCTGGATATGATAGTGTTTTTTTCCTGTCCAACAGCAAGTCAGCCATTTTGGATTTCGTGCATCAATTTTAATTTTACGAATACAATTAAGGCCTTCAGGATGCGCAAAACTCAAGAAACTTTGCACCCATGTTCGAACTACTAAATATTACGACTTGATATTGCCATTGGGTTTAGGCATGGCACGTTGGCTCTATAGCGCCCCTTAATTACTTTTAACATTTATGAGGTGCAAGGGGTGCTCGAAGACTCACGAAACTTTACACAAGCATTAGAAGTGGCAAAACTTGATATCTGATATGGATTTTGGGCTTGGGTGGGGCAAAATGGTTCGAGGGTAACCCCCTAGGAAATTTCAAAGTCAAAGAGCCCACCTTTAAATTTGATGTAGATGTACGAAATTTAGTAGGAAGATGTAACATCTCCAGACTTTAAAAAAAATGGCCTCTTGGAAACATAACATAAGTCCAACAGGACGTCAGCCATTTTGAATTTACTGTGCAATTTTTTTGGAAAGTGAAGACATTTACAGGCATTATATTTTAAGGAATTTCTCCCAGAGAATTAACCAGAGCGACTTCAAATTTGGTAGTTGACATCTAAAGTCCTTTGCAATGCTAAATTGCTAAACTTTTGAGTTTGAGTTAACATCCGTGACAGCTGTCAGTCATTTAGAAAAGCTGTGATCTAATCTGCAACTTATTATCTGCAGGAGCAGCAGTTTGTGTGTTTAGAGCTCCTTCAATGGCTTAATCATCAGAAAATTCATCAAGGATTCACACGATATGAATAAAAAAATCTTGTTGTTGTTATAGACGTCAGACAGACCTCAGACAGAGATCAGTGTCTCCAGTATCCAGCTGTCTGTCTATGAAGAGTGACCGGTCCAACGATCTTCCTCCGACCTTCAGTAATGAACCTGGACCCTTATTCACGAGGTAAGAAACTGTTTCTGCTGCAAACTGATTGACTAATGACTAAATGTATTGCTGCATTAATGATTCACTCGTGTAGCACTGCCTACTCCATAGCGCTCTCAAACACAGAGCCATTACCCGTTCACACAGTGTCTGATAATCCTGTGAAATTTAATTCTAATTCTAATTACAACCTTAATTTTAATTACCTCTGCCAATGACATTATGTTTTCTGTCCCCAACGGTTGTTTTGTGTTTTTATATTAAAATTTCTACTAAAATTTATTTGCTATCTAAAATTTAACACACATTCAAATCATTTGTCCCATCTTCCCCTTAGTATCTGTGTCAGCTGTCAGTCATTTAGAAAAGCTGTGATCTAATCTGCGACTTATTATCTGCAGGAGCAGCAGTTTGTGTGTTTAGAGCTCCTTCAATGGCTTTGTCATCAGAGAATTTATCAAGGATTCACATGATATGAATAAAAAAATCTTGTTGTTGTTATAGATGTCAGACAGACCACAGACAGAGATCAGTGTCTCCAGTATCCAGTTGTCTGTCTATGAAGAGTGATCGGTCCAACGATCTTCCTCCGACCTTCAGTAATCAACCTGGACCCTCATTCACAAGGTAAGAGACTGTTTCTGCTGTAAATTGATTGATTAATGGCTAAATGTATTGCTGCATTAATGATTCACTTGTGTAGCACCACCTACTCCATAGCGCCCTCAAACACAGAGCCATGTTGGAATAAAGTTGCTTTGATGTTCATGAAATTCATTGGGATCATTGCTCTCATCATTCTGGATATGATAGTGTTTTTTTCCTGTCCAACAGCAAGTCAGCCATTTTGGATTTCGTGCATCAATTTTAATTTTACGAATACAATTAAGGCCTTCAGGATGCGCAAAACTCAAGAAACTTTGCACCCATGTTCGAACTACTAAATATTACGACTTGATATCGCCATTGGGTTTAGGCATGGCACGTTGGCTCTATAGCGCCCCTTAATTACTTTTAACATTTATGAGGTGCAAGGGGTGCTCGAAGACTCACGAAACTTTACACAAGCATCAGAAGTGGCAAAACTTGATATCTGATATGGATTTTGGGCTTGGGTGGGGCAAAATGGTTCGAGGGTAACTCCCTAGAAAATTTCAAAGTCAAAGAGCCCACCTTTAAATTTGATGTAGATGTACGAAATTTAGTAGGAAGATGTAACATCTCCAGACTTTAAAAAAAATGGCCTCTTGGAAACATACCATAAGTCCAACAGGACGTCAGCCATTTTGAATTTACTGTGCAATTTTTTTGGAAAGTGAAGACATTTACAGGCATTATATTTTAAGGAATTTCTCCCAGAGAATTAACCAGAGCGACTTCAAATTTGGTAGTTGACATCTAAAGTCCTTTGCAATGCTAAATTGCTAAACTTTTGAGTTTGAGTTAACATCCGTGACAGCTGTCAGTCATTTAGAAAAGCTGTGATCTAATCTGCAACTTATTATCTGCAGGAGCAGCAGTTTGTGTGTTTAGAGCTCCTTCAATGGCTTAATCATCAGAAAATTCATCAAGGATTCACACGATATGAATAAAAAAATCTTGTTGTTGTTATAGACGTCAGACAGACCTCAGACAGAGATCAGTGTCTCCAGTATCCAGCTGTCTGTCTATGAAGAGTGACCGGTCCAACGATCTTCCTCCGACCTTCAGTAATGAACCTGGACCCTTATTCACGAGGTAAGAAACTGTTTCTGCTGCAAACTGATTGACTAATGACTAAATGTATTGCTGCATTAATGATTCACTCGTGTAGCACTGCCTACTCCATAGCGCTCTCAAACACAGAGCCATTACCCGTTCACACAGTGTCTGATAATCCTGTGAAATTTAATTCTAATTCTAATTACAACCTTAATTTTAATTACCTCTGCCAATGACATTATGTTTTCTGTCCCCAACGGTTGTTTTGTGTTTTTATATTAAAATTTCTACTAAAATTTATTTGCTATCTAAAATTTAACACACATTCAAATCATTTGTCCCATCTTCCCCTTAGTATCTGTGTCAGCTGTCAGTCATTTAGAAAAGCTGTGATCTAATCTGCGACTTATTATCTGCAGGAGCAGCAGTTTGTGTGTTTAGAGCTCCTTCAATGGCTTTGTCATCAGAGAATTTATCAAGGATTCACATGATATGAATAAAAAAATCTTGTTGTTGTTATAGATGTCAGACAGACCACAGACAGAGATCAGTGTCTCCAGTATCCAGTTGTCTGTCTATGAAGAGTGATCGGTCCAACGATCTTCCTCCGACCTTCAGTAATCAACCTGGACCCTCATTCACAAGGTAAGAGACTGTTTCTGCTGTAAATTGATTGATTAATGGCTAAATGTATTGCTGCATTAATGATTCACTTGTGTAGCACCACCTACTCCATAGCGCCCTCAAACACAGAGCCATGTTGGAATAAAGTTGCTTTGATGTTCATGAAATTCATTGGGATCATTGCTCTCATCATTCTGGATATGATAGTGTTTTTTTCCTGTCCAACAGCAAGTCAGCCATTTTGGATTTCGTGCATCAATTTTAATTTTACGAATACAATTAAGGCCTTCAGGATGCGCAAAACTCAAGAAACTTTGCACCCATGTTCGAACTACTAAATATTACGACTTGATATCGCCATTGGGTTTAGGCATGGCACGTTGGCTCTATAGCGCCCCTTAATTACTTTTAACATTTATGAGGTGCAAGGGGTGCTCGAAGACTCACGAAACTTTACACAAGCATCAGAAGTGGCAAAACTTGATATCTGATATGGATTTTGGGCTTGGGTGGGGCAAAATGGTTCGAGGGTAACTCCCTAGAAAATTTCAAAGTCAAAGAGCCCACCTTTAAATTTGATGTAGATGTACGAAATTTAGTAGGAAGATGTAACATCTCCAGACTTTAAAAAAAATGGCCTCTTGGAAACATACCATAAGTCCAACAGGACGTCAGCCATTTTGAATTTACTGTGCAATTTTTTTGGAAAGTGAAGACATTTACAGGCATTATATTTTAAGGAATTTCTCCCAGAGAATTAACCAGAGCGACTTCAAATTTGGTAGTTGACATCTAAAGTCCTTTGCAATGCTAAATTGCTAAACTTTTGAGTTTGAGTTAACATCCGTGACAGCTGTCAGTCATTTAGAAAAGCTGTGATCTAATCTGCAACTTATTATCTGCAGGAGCAGCAGTTTGTGTGTTTAGAGCTCCTTCAATGGCTTAATCATCAGAAAATTCATCAAGGATTCACACGATATGAATAAAAAAATCTTGTTGTTGTTATAGACGTCAGACAGACCTCAGACAGAGATCAGTGTCTCCAGTATCCAGCTGTCTGTCTATGAAGAGTGACCGGTCCAACGATCTTCCTCCGACCTTCAGTAATGAACCTGGACCCTTATTCACGAGGTAAGAAACTGTTTCTGCTGCAAACTGATTGACTAATGACTAAATGTATTGCTGCATTAATGATTCACTCGTGTAGCACTGCCTACTCCATAGCGCTCTCAAACACAGAGCCATTACCCGTTCACACAGTGTCTGATAATCCTGTGAAATTTAATTCTAATTCTAATTACAACCTTAATTTTAATTACCTCTGCCAATGACATTATGTTTTCTGTCCCCAACGGTTGTTTTGTGTTTTTATATTAAAATTTCTACTAAAATTTATTTGCTATCTAAAATTTAACACACATTCAAATCATTTGTCCCATCTTCCCCTTAGTATCTGTGTCAGCTGTCAGTCATTTAGAAAAGCTGTGATCTAATCTGCGACTTATTATCTGCAGGAGCAGCAGTTTGTGTGTTTAGAGCTCCTTCAATGGCTTTGTCATCAGAGAATTTATCAAGGATTCACATGATATGAATAAAAAAATCTTGTTGTTGTTATAGACGTCAGACAGACCACAGACAGAGAGCAGAGTCTCCAGCATCGGACTGTCTGTCTATGAAGAGTGATCGGTCCAACGATCTTCCTCCGACCTTCAGTAATCAACCTGGACCCTCATTCACAAGGTAAGAAACTGTTTCTGCTGCAAACTGATTTACTAATGACTAAATGTATTGCTGCATTAATGATTCACTTGTGTAGCACCGCCCACTCCATAGCGCCCTCAAACACAGAGCCATGTTGGAATAAAGTTGCTTTGATGTTCATGAAATTCATTAGGACCATTGCTCTCATCATTCTGAACATAATAAAAAAAAAAAATCTGCCCAACAGGAAGTCAGCCATTTTGGATTTCGTGCATCAATTTTCATTTCACAAACACGTTTGAGGCCTTCAGGATGCACAAAATTCAAGAAACTTTGCACCCATGTTCAAACTAGTAAATATTTTGATTTGATAAAACAATTGGGCTTAGGCATGGCACACCAGTTGTGTTAGCCCCCTAATTACTTTTAGCAATTATGAGATGCAAGGCATACTCAAAAACTCACAATACTCTGCACATGCATCAGAAGTGGCAAAACTTGATATCTGATATGGATCTTGGGCTTGGGTGTGGCAAAATGGCTCAAGGGTGCCCCCTAGAAAATTTCAAAGTCAAGGCCCGCACCTTTAAATTTAACATAGATTTAAGAAATTTGGTAGGCAGATGAAACATCTCCAGACTTTAAAAAAAGCCTCTTGGAGCCATACCCTAAGTCCAACAGGATGTCAGCCATTTTGAATTTGCTGTGCAATTTTTTTGCAAAGTGGAGACATTATAAGAGTTGTATTTTAACAAATTCCTCCCAGAGAATTAACCAGAGTTTGTTCAAATTTGGTAGGTGACATCTAAAAACCTTTGTGATGCTAAATTGAGTAGTTTTTGAGTTCATGGAACGCCCTTGACGTTGTGTGCCGGTCAATTTTGCCCAAAACATGAAACAGGAAATTATTGTAACTCAACTTTACATTGTCCAATCTGCCCCAAATTTGTCATCCTTGATGGGAGTCCAGGCCTGAACACATCTACATGACAATATTGAGCCATAGTCATAGCGCCACCTACTGACAACAGGAAGGCATCCTTATGTGACAAACTTCATCTGATTTACATGAAATTTACATGGTGTGGTCTGCACATGATATACAACAACATGACGTGTAATTAGTGAGTGTTCTCTAGCGCCACATAGTGGACACAGGAAGTGACAGTTATCTCCTACATACAATGTCCAATGTCCAATATTCATGAAAATGTATATCCATGTCAGTTGCCCTCTGGTAAACCTATTGCTGCATTAATATTTCACTTATGTAGTATTGCCTACGGGCAACAGGAAGTGAAGCCTAAATGACACTTAATTTCACATAGTTCATCAAATGTATACACTATTTCCAATATGTCATGGCCATATGTCATGTAAGAGACTGTTTCTGCTGTAAACTGACCTGATGGAAGATGATTCAGTGAGGATGAAGACAAACTGCTCTGCTAAAATATTTCTGTTCATAATGCAGAACTATTATTATAGACACTGTTTCAAACTAAGATGGATCTTAATCTGCGTTTTATAGCCAGAAACTGCAGATGGTATTTCTGTAGCAACCTGAGAACCTCCATGTCAGAATTTACACTTCAAGAAGATATTCAGACATCTTTGCCCCAATGTTGAAGTCACTGTAAAGATCTGCGACTATTCAAAACCTGAAAGAATGTGCTTCAAATGTGTAATTCATTTTCTCAAATTTTTTACTCAAAACATTCCTCAGGTCAGCTGTTATAAGCTACCAGATGTTGTGTTGAATCAGTGCATATTATAATAGTGCATTATGTGGTGAAAAGGTTATTTGTAGCAAAGAAATGCTTTGCTCACCTTGATTATGTGTGTTTGAGTTTTCTCTTCAGCTAACTGCTTATATAAAATATAGTGTGGAAAACATGGAAGAAAATTAAGCTCAAAGATCCACATTTTTGGAGCTTGCAGTTGAAAGCTCTGAATCATTAGTAAGTGGACCTTACTAATGCATGAAACACACTGTTACATGCTGTTTGTCTTAGACTGCTGGTCTACCACAAGTTTTAGACCACTTCTAACCTCAGTTCAAATCTAACTAATCCAAGATAAGCTGCCCAAAGGGACTGCAGGAAGTGTTGAGTTTGTGTTAATAGCAAACTACAAGCAGATTACTAAATGTTTAGTAGACAGCCAGATTAGAAACAGAGGGTTGTTTTCAGCAGAGAGACAAATGAATCTCTTCATGTCAGTTTACAAAATTTAAATATGTATTTATGAAAGCAAGAGAGTTTAAATAAAACACACTTTTACTGTTCTCTGTGACTGTCTGAGCTTCTAGACAGGGTCGGCTGTAGGACTATTGATACTTTATTATTTAATTACCTCGTTATTGTGGGCACCACCTCCTGTTTGGTTAGGATTTGTTAGTGCCAGGAGGGAGCACTAACCCTTGTTCAATTTGATCAATGAATCAGTCTCATAATTGTAAATTCTTGCTAAGAGAAAGTTGCTAAGGGAAAGCTAATTCAACTTCTCTAAAGAAACTATCTTTTAATTTTAACATTATTCTACATCAACCCTTGATCACAAAGCCATGTTATGCCTTACTGTTGAGGTCTTTAGTCGTGCTAGAGACGTCATCTCGGCAGGTCCAACATTAGTTGGTGCAGCATCACCAGCGTTGTTTGGCAGTTAAAGAGCCCAGATCAGGCTTTGGACTGTGGGTGCGTCTTCGTAGATGCAGATGTGTTTAACACCAGTAAAAGGGAGTCAAGCTGTTCTAGGCTGCTCTGAAAGAGTCTTCAGGACGGCTTAACTTCTAGTTTGCAGTATTGCTGTCAGAAAGCAGGTAGAGGTCCAGTTTAAAGCGTTGTTTTCTTCTTCAGGAGTCTAAGTTGAGGATTCAGACTTTGGTTGGCTTGTAGTAACTTGAGTTGAGTGTCGAATAGAGTTTAATCTGACTACGCTCAAATCTTCAGTGGCATTTACTTAAAAATAAAATACTGTATGTGTTTACTTCAAAATTAAATTACTGTATGTGGAAATATGAGACTTAATGTTCCAAATAAAACAAAAACAAACTAAACTTGTTTCAGTAAAAGATTGAATATACATATACTTGGTTGGAAAACAAATGAAAGAGATGTCTTAAGAATTTTTCTCGAGTTCTCAGAGGTTTTGCAGCCTGCTTCTTCAGAAATAAAGGGATTTTTAGGGAAAGTCTAATTCTGAGTTTTTACATGCAAAAATCACACTTCAAAGTCACTGAGTCTGAACATTTCCTGTCAGCTTGTATCATATTTGTAAAACCATTCAAGAAAACAGTGAAGCAGTTTACATATGTTTCATAATAAGTCAGTTCTTCTAAATAACATAACAAACATTAACTTTCATACTGATACTTGATGATGTTTAAGCATACAACCTTCACTGATTCAACTTTCTCAAAATATTTACATGTCTCAAACCATCTACACTGAAATAAAGTTTAATACTATAGTGAAAGGAACTACAGTAAGGAAACACATATGTGATTAGGTTACTGTCAGAAACATATTTAAATATAAGTTCAACATAACTCTTACTTCATAATATAAAAGTATTCATTGTGACTATTGTTTAACAATAAAAGAAAACTTTAAACTGAAATCCTTCAAATATTATATCTTTACATTCCTATTACTACTGAAAATTCACTCTTTCAATACAACTACTAGATCAAAAGTTAAACACTTAGGTGTTTTAAAATACAAATACATAGTTACCAAACATTCATCAACTCTTAACATAAGGAAATTTAAGTCTTGTCACTGGAAGGCAGTATTGTTGCATGTAGTATAAAGTTAATAAAAGTTGATAAGATCAAAGTTTTAATATCTCCTTAGTAGATAGTCACACAACTATGAAAGTCATACCATTCTTCTTGTATTTACATGACAAATAACATGATAGAACTTGAATAATGATCAGACATTGAATTCACATGAATTCCAGGTTTGGCTCAGATTTGCAGGGAGGCTTCATAAAAGTCCTCAGGAATGTGGGTTATAGTTTATGGCTTTGGTGAGATAAGAGAGTCAAACCTAACTAACCCAAGATAAGCTGCGAAAAGGGACTGTAAAGCAGTAAAGGACATAATCAGCTCTCTTTTAATGGAAGGCTTTTACAGTGAAGCAGCTGCAGGAAGTTTTGAATTTGTCTTAATAGCAAACTACAAGCAGATCACTAAATGAAAAGAAACACAGTTAAGGGTTGTTTTCGGTGGAGAGACAAATTAATCTCTTTATGTCAGTTTACAAGACTTAAATATGTATTTATGAAAGCAGGAGAGTTTGAATAAAATTAATAATTATTTCAGAGAAGAAGCTACACTTTTACTGTTCTCTGTGACTGTCTGAGCTTCTAGACAGTGTCGGCCAAATCTTAATATTTTTCAACTATCAATCAATGAAGCATATTATTGATAAAGAAATGTCTTTATAGAGAGAGGATGAGGAAGAGGAGGAGTGGTGTGTCTGTGGCGGAGCAGCTGTCCTGCTGTTCTTTGTGTCAGGAGGACATCCTGAAGGATCCAGTCTCTACCAGCTGTGGACACTGGTTCTGCAGACAGTGCATCAACTCATACTGGGACCAGTCTGCTTCATCAGGAGACTTCTCCTGTCCTCAGTGTGGAAAAAGATCCAGGACAAGATCTGGACTGCAGACAGACAGTCAGACCATCACTGTACAAAGTAAGACTGATTGTATTTGTGTTGGTAATAGTGAATAATTGTCAGCATGTCTCTCTTTAATCTCACATGTTTTCTCTGTTTTAGTGAATGTTGGTTTCTGGGAGGTTGAACATGAACATAAGATCAGTATGAGGAGGAGATGTGAACATGTGACTGAAGGAACTGATGAAGCAGGAAGTGAAACCCTCCTCAACAGCATCTACACTGAGCTCTACATCACAGAGGGACAGAGTGAAGAGGTGAATACCCAACATGAAGTGAGGCAGCTTGAGACAGCTTCCAAGATGAAGATCCTCCATGACACTCCAATCAGGAGTCACGACATCTTTAAAGTCTTACCTGACCAACAGAGACACATCAGAGTCGTTATGACGAGTGGCGTCGCTGGTGTTGGAAAAACCTTCACAGTAAAGAAGTTTACTCTGGACTGGGCAGCGGGCTTGGAAAACCAAGATGTCAGTCTGGTGATTCTGTTTTCATTCAGGGAGCTGAACTTGATCAAAAATGAGCAGTACAGTCTTCTCATGCTGATCCATGATTTCCATCCAACATTGAAGAAGGTCACAGCAGAGAAGCTCGCTGTCTGTAAAGTTTTGTTCATCTTTGATGGCCTGGATGAAAGCAGACTTTCATTAGATTTCAAGAACAGGAGGGTCGTGTCTGATGTCACACAGAAGTCATCAGTCAACATGCTGTTGACAAACCTCTTCATGGGGAATCTACTTCCCTTGGCTCTCGTCTGGATAACTTCCCGACCTGCAGCAGCCAATCAGATCCCTCCTACATGTGTTAACAGGGTAACAGAAGTACGAGGCTTCACTGATGCCCAAAAGGAGGAGTATTTCAGGAGGAGATTCAGTGATGAAGATCTCTTCAGCAAAATAATCTCACACATTAAGACATCCAGGAGCCTCCACATCATGTGTCACATCCCAGTCTTCTGCTGGATCACTGCTACAGTTCTGGAGCACATGTTGACTACAGACCAGAGAGGAGAGCTGCCCAAGACCCTGACTGACATGTACTCACACTTCCTGGTGGTTCAGACAAAGAGGAAGAAGCACAAGTATAATGAGGGACATGAGATGAGTCCACAGGAGCTGACGAAGGCTGACAGGGAAGTTCTTCTGAAGCTGGGGAGGCTGGCGTTTGAACAACTGGAGAAAGGAAACATCATATTCTACCAAGAAGACCTGGAGCAGTGTGGTCTTGATGTCACAGAGGCCTCGGTGTACTCAGGATTTTGTACAGAGATCCTCAAAACAGAGAGTGTGATCTTCCAGAAAACAGTCTACAGCTTTGTTCATCTGAGTGTTCAGGAGTTTCTGGCTGCAGTCTACATGTACCACTGTTACACCAGCAGCAACACAGAGGTACTGAAGGCCTTCCTGGGAAAAAAATACAGTCACTCATCCCTGGATGACTTCTTGATGAAAGCTATGGAGAAATCTCTCAGAAGTAAAAATGGCCACCTGGACCTGTTTGTTCGCTTCCTTCATGGCCTCTATGTGAAGTCCAGCCAGAGTCTCTTAGGAGGCCTGCTGGGTCAGACAGAGAACAGTCCAGAAATCATCCAGAGAGCCATCAACAGCATGAAGAAGAAGAACATCTCTGTGTCTCCTGACAGAAGCATCAACATCTTCCATTGTCTGATGGAGATGAACGACCGCTCAGTACATCAGGAGATCCAAGAGTTCCTGAAGTCAGAGAACAGATCAAAGAAGAAACTTTCTATGATCCACTGCTCGGCTCTGGCCTACATGCTGCAGATGTCCGAGGAGGTTCTGGATGAGTTGGACCTGAAGAAGTACAACACATCAGAGGAGGGACGACGGAGACTGATCCCAGTTGTGAGGAACTGCAGAAAGGCTGTGTAAGTCCAGATATGATTATCAACATTATAAATCAATCACTGCAGAACACACATACATCTCTCATGTCCAGCTGCTCAGTCCAAAAAGTTTTAGATACTTCCTGTTGCCTCTGTACCCAACTCTGAAGAGCTCATTTGGTCTCCAAACGATGTATTCTTTGTACCAGTAAGAAAGATAAACATTTTTAATGGAATGTTTAACAGTGTTGAGAGCGAATGTGAAACAAAAATATTAATATTATAAAGCCAATACTACATCAATCATATCAATGTTACAGTAAAGTGTAATGTAAATATATAGTTCATGCTGTAAAGTGTGAATCACTTTACATTAGAGATACACCGATGTGGAATTTCAGGGCCGAAAACAACCGATAATTATCAGTTTGTTGTGTCTGATACCAATACAGTAACCGGTATTGGTAATCTTAAAACAATGCAAGTTATTTTTGTTTGTAAGTTAAACTGGCCTTTTGCAAAGAGTCATCAACACAGAGAGCAGAGGATAGAAAGGCAAGAGAGGCAGGACTGTACAGACTGTATTAACTCATGAAAGAAACTCATGATAAATGATGCACAAATCAAAAGAGTGCCTGAAATCAAATTTCTTGGAGTAATAATAGACAAGATATAGAATGAATGAACAAAGAGGTGGACTGGAATAATATGATTTGGTACAGTGTCTTTTTGACTTGTGTTGTTTTTGTTTGTAGTTATTGTTTCTTTGCAAGTTATATTTATTCTCTTGTGTTGCTTTGAATGTTTTTTGGCTTTGATTTGATTGATAAAGTAGTCAAAAAGGGGGGTAGGACTAGAAAAGTTCTTTACTTCACCCTACGCCCTTTTCGAACATTGAAAGGTTATTATTTGTGTTGCTTACTGAAAGTTTGCTGCTATTTTTGTTATAAACAATGTTACATTTTACAGTTTATCCTTCACGTCATATTTTTAATACAAATCCAGCAAAAGAACTTCAGGACTTAAGGATTTGTGTTTTGACAGTCAGCATTTTATCACAACAGACAGCATTTTACCATATATGCACTATATGGAACTGCTTGCTTTGTCATCAAAATGCATAGCGTCTATATTTATCATAGAGGTGTTTGATTTTAGCATATTTAAATGTAATATAATTTGTAATAACAGGCTTAAGGACTGTGGACTCTCAGAGACTCACTGTGAAGTTGTGGCCTCAGCTCTGAAGTCCAACCCCTCCCATCTCAGAGAGCTTGACCTGAGTGGAAACTCCAACCTGCAGGACTCAGGATTGATTCTGTCTGCTGGACTGGAGAGTCCAAACTGTAGACTGGAGGCTCTGAGGTCAGTTCACCGACTGTGTTTTCCTCTTGTACATCTTGTATAGACCCAGTTATTTAAATTCTTAATAGAAGTTTCACATTTAATTTGATTCATTTGTATTTCACAAATCACTAAAATGTTTAAAATCCAAAATGCCTGAACAGTTGGTTTCACTTTGAATTTAGTCTACAATCAAAAGGGTCTGATATTTGTAAGAAATTATTGAAATTATTGGACAACTTTATGTTAGACCAATTTAATATTTAATATTTTTTGGTATGTGTGTGAAACTCAAATCTATAAACCAAATGGGAAAAAAGTTCAAGACTTTCATTGCATATTCATGAATGATGTCTTAATTAAACATTGAGAACACACTATTTTTAGGAACTTATACATAAAGTCTCTCTCACACACACTTTAAAACTCTCATACAGGAGTACAGACAAAGAGAGCAAATCATATTTCCAAATGCAGTTTGTATCTCAAGTCGTGTGTTAGCTGCTACACTTCAACATGTGCATGATGCTTCCTGGCAGAAAATGATGTTACTTTGTGTAGCTGCACCACCAGTTAAAAGGGAAGTCATGTGAAAGTCTGGTGTTTGGCACTGATCACAGTAAGTCAGCGGTGATGATGAGAGTAAATCTGTGGTGGGAAATAAGTTCCTCAGTAGGAGGAAAATATTAATTTTTCTGTATATGCTCAAGTTCTGTAGTGTTTTAATGAAATTACACTTAATTGTTACCATTTACAGGAAGAAGATAAATAAAAGTAATACATAAGCTTTTAATCCATCATGTTTAATTTGATCCATTTTACAGTCAGCAGCATTTTATTGAGCTTTCTTGACATGAATAGGTGTCTGAATGTTGTTGTGTCCATAGAGGCCATTTATGAGATCAGTGTAGATCAGAGGAGAAAAAAAAGAAAGAGAGAGAGAGAAACTTCCTATTCATTCTGTATTTTGTTTGTGATTTTGAATGAATCAATTGATTTTGATGTAAAAAAAAAAAACAAAAAAACAAAAAAAAAACGGTGAGAGCTGCATCAACCAGATGTTGTTCTTCGTAGATTGTCACATCTCAGTAGCCAATGGGATTGTTTACATGAATCACGTGACACAGACAGCGCGGAATATCTAAACACAGAGCATCGCTCAACTTTAGCTCATAGTTCTGAGTGACAGAACAAACATCGGAATTCAACATGATGGAATAAAAACGGTAAGATTCATATTATTGTTGTTGAAAGTTCAATCAGTGAAAACGAGTCAGTGACAGTGAAAACATAAACGATGGACAGATAAATAACGGTTTGCTACAGATGGTAGTTGGCCAGCTAACGTTAGCATGGCGCTGGGCAAGTTCACGTTTATCCTACTAATTGCAAGTAAATTACACATTATTATTAAAAGAAAATAACATGCAGATAGATGTTTAATTGTGTCCTGTAGGCTGTAGACTTAACTGTTGGCCCGTGCGCCCGGTGGGTGTATGAACAGGCTGAATATACTGTACATAATCACCTAATATATGTAAATGAAGTAACGTCATTTTTTTTACCATTTAATATTTATCTCATCACTCCTCGCACTCTTCACTTCTTTACACTATTTCAATCCTGTTTACAGAAACGGATTCACCTGTATATAGTCATTCCTTGTGTATATTTCTGAGGATTGTTGTGTTGTTATTCTGTGTAAGAACATTGAGAGCCACTAAGCGGAGTCAAACTGCTTGTATGTGTAAACATATTTGCCCAATAAAGATGATTCTGATTCTGATTTGTAGGATAAAGTTACGGGTTATTTACCATTGAAGGCTCCAGCAATTTTGTGTTAATAATTAAGTGTTAATTAATTGTTAGGTTTGTCCAATACATCTAGTCTGATCTAATTAACCTCTTAAGCCCTAGGCCTCTGACTCAGGCCCCTGCTCGAAAATGGCATACTCATAATGAATACAGTATATCTCTGCAACTACAAGGTTTATATGAACACTTTCTATATCATAATAAATGTAACACGTGTGAGATTTGTGCAGAGGTGTAAGCATCAGTATAGATGTTACTGGGTCAGAGTAAATGAAGATGGAACATGGAATAAATGAAAGATTTAATTTCCACCTAAAAAAACAAAACAAAACAAACTTAACAGTATTATAGTAAATATCCCCTTTGAAATTATGCAGTTGCAGCCCAAAACCTCTAGTAAACCATAAAACAATATGTGAACATTACCTGTCCCAAAAATGATGCTAAGAAGGTGAAGCAGAGCAAAGTTAGAGAAGTTTTAGTGGAGAAAAAATTCCGAATTAGCTATTTGTAATTACATCAAATGTAATGTAATCTTAATGTAATCTGAGCAACGATCTCAGCTAACCTGAGCAATAGGCATCAATATCTCCGGAAACCATTGGTCGATTTGGACCATATTTGGACGGTTTAGGCTTCTAATCAAAGCTCACAAACTCCGCTATCGATTGCTTTTGACTGATCTGTGTCAGTACTACGATTCAACCACTAGATGGAGACATAGACCGTGTGTTCGCATGGAAGGCTTAGACGATGGCCGACTTCACTCTGTCCTTCCTACCGGGAAAGTGGATACAGAAAGGCTGTAATCAACTCAATATGACCCAGAGACATTGGAATAGCCATTACTGGTGGTTTTATGCGGCCAGACGCAACTTTTGATTACAAAAATAGAAAAAGTAAGACACAATTTGTAGTTGTTAATGTAAAAACGGAAGTTTTTCTATATTTCTTCGACGTTTTTTCCAGTGAGTTTTGGTCGGATAGTGATAGCGTGAAATGAAAGATATCATGGGCGCTTTTTGTTATACGCTCACAGTTGCTTGCTGTTTGATTTGTGTTTCGTTTAGGTAGAAATGCTTACGCTAACTTACTAGCCGAGCTTCTTCTGAACAAAACGGTGCGTGGTGTGATTATGCTCTTCCGTGTTAAATGCCCTGTGACGCGTTTGCTTCTACGACGGCAGCGCTGCTCCCGCCGGCGGGGGCGCTCGGGCTGTCCTCTAGTGAAGCTGGAAGTTGTGCAGCTGTTTGCTGTGTTTAATGCTTTGGATATTGGCGGCCAGTTGTTGAATAGCAACAGACGGGAGCTCTGTAATTTCTAAATTAAGTCATTATTTGTGTTATTTATCATTTAAGTAACCTGGTGTTTGCTTATTTTTTCTTTTAACTCCTGATGTAGTCTACTCTTATTTTGTGTCAAACATAGGTAATGGTAAATGGTAAAATGATGTTACTTTATGTACAGAACATAATGCATAGTAGGTGTTTATCTACAGTATATAACTTGCAACCTGCTCAGATATACAATAGTGAGTGAAATATTACACATTTTGTATTTTAGACTAAAATAAATGTATATAATTTGTTGGTACAGCGGACATTACAGTGTAACAATGTAAATGTGAAACAGGTTACCCCAATCTCCCCACAACAGACATCATCTGGTTAGTTTTATATAAAACAATCTGCAGACCTGATCTACATGATGGAGTGACATGTGTTTACTGTAGCTAACGTTAGTCCAGCTGCTGGAAACAGCTGCTCAGCTGGACGGATGTCCCGGGGACGAAACAATACTGTTGCTGTGACTTTATCTGTCCATTTACTGTCACCGCTAAAATGCATTTCTACTCAGATCAGGGGAGTGTCGCTTAGACAGTTCATCACTTTTGTGTTGATTTTGTTGGAAGCATGTGTAATTAGAGTCCTGCTGTCTGACAGTCAGCTCTCAGCCTGCATTAACCGAGCAGCTGCTTCTGTTCAACATGTTAGTTTAGCGTTAGCATGAGCCTCAGATAGCTAAACCGCACAGCCACCAGACAACAACTCTGTGGAGTTTTCACAGCTTTATGCTTCAGAGTTCAACCAGACGACACAGTGAGCAGATTGAGGCTCACTGCGAGTCTGCAACTGTTTTCCTTCGTCGGACGGCAGGGAGGTGCGTTTGTTTTACAGCTTGTGCGGCCCTTACGGGCGGTCACCAGAAACACCTGTAACTCAATCAGTTGAATTATTAATGGCAATTAACCCATAATCAATCAATCATTGACATCCCTAATTTATATCATCTATTTTTTCTATACCAGTAGGCTCAATTTGCAGCATAGCCAAGGCTATGTGAAATTTCTTAATAACCTAAACATGGATGAGGGTGGATGTGTTTTAAGGCACCACAGTTGAATAAGGACAAAATAATCCATGTTCTTCTATCAAAATGAAACTTAGTAATATACACTCTCATCCAATATATTTCTGTATTATAACCTTTAATTTTTATTATGAAATTATGCAAATTAGGCAAACTCATGTAATAAGTCAGAACAAATATAATTATTTCATGTGCATTGTCTTCGCTTAATCTCATGTGTATAATAATCATTAATCAATAAGAAAATATAAATGTACAGCGGGGGGAAATAAGTATTCAACACATCAACCTTTTTTCAGGAGACATATTTCCAGTGCAGCTATTCATATGAAATTAAGAGCAGACATTGGTATTTAATCAATAAGGTAACACAGCTAAAGAAATCATAACATCCCAATCAACAAAAAACTTATGTGCATTGAATTGGAATGACACAGGACAAAAGTATTGAACAGGCAGTAAGAAAAAGCACTGAACCAGGTGATTCCATTAATTAGTCCTCTTACCTGTGCTAATTACAATCAGCTGGGTTAGTGCATGTGGCTGTTAGCACTTCCACTCTTTTAAAAAGGGTTAGACATCTGTGAAGATATTATTTGTTACCAAGCTGTCATGCAAGAACCATCTCATGATGATTAGAGACAAAACCTTCACAACAAGATTGTTGAGCATCAGGAATGGCACAGGTTAATGACTGATTTCTCAACTCCTAAATGTTCCCATAAGCACCATTGGCACCATTATCTGCAAGTGGAAGCAGCTTCACTCCACCATCAACCGGCTACACACAGGAGCTCCTCACAAGATTGCTGACCGAGCAGTAAGAAAATGAGTCAGAAGAGTAGCCCAAGATCCAAGGACCAGTCAAAAAGAGCTCCATGATTATGTGTGAAGTGGTGCTGAAATCTCATAATTTTACATCTTGTGTTATTTGTTTAGCAGGCGTCAAGTAATATAGGTTTACAAATTACAGGTGAATAACATGACCTGGCTGCGCCTTGAAAAAAATTTCACTGAAAAGTTTTTTTTTTTTTTTCTGTAATCCCTGTGAGATTAATATAATGTAAAAGTTGTGGTGGCACTAAACTGCAGACATAAGGATGATGTTATGTTGATCCACACTGAGTATCTTACTATTAACGTCTATTTTCTTCTTCAGTGGTTTAATCTATTGACTGTATCAGAGCTGCAGATTTGAGACCTTAATATAAGATGAAAAAGCTGCACTGGCTAATTCACTGTTAAGTCACTGTGTGTTTATTGAAGTAGCAGCATGTTGTCATTAATATTAATGAAGCTCTTTTTCACTGTTTGTATTTGACAGTTTTTAACCTGCATCCTGTTGGGTTCAGGTGTTTGGAGTTTCCATTTTCTAAACTTGTTCATTCTAAACCTTCTTCAGCTCTGAACAGATTATGAAACATTGAATGATTTCAAACACAATAATCTCATGGATGCTGAAGAGAAAAAATTTTTTTGACTTAACTTTTTTCTACTGGTGTCCAACGACGAGCGCCGAGGCATGAAGTCACCTCGGGGGGTCTGGAGGCATGCCCCCCCTGGAAAATCTTTTTTTAAATGATGCAATTTGGTGCATTCTGGTCATGATTTTTATTCCTGGCAAAGGCACCAATTTATACATGAAAAGCATACAATAAAATATTTGACCTTCATAAAGTATGCTATTTCTCTCCTTACTGACAAAACACTTGTAGGCCTACTTATTTTAACTATTCAACTATATTTTAGAATAAAAATAACACAAATATCTGTACTTATTATCTTTATCAACTTTAAACTTTTCATGTTAACATATGTGACTGAACACTGATAATCAATAGTCTTATTGATCCTCCTTATCGGTTTGGTTCCTTAACAATATTAAATAAGTCCTTTTTAAAAAAATAAATTATTTTAAAAAAGGATAAATTCAGAACAGGATTAGAATTTATTTATATTATAAATATAACTAAACATTGTTTCTAGAGCAGCAACAGTCATGTTTACAACAGCAAAGTCACTTTATAAACTCAATTATATCTCTGGAAACAAATGTAAAATGTCAATAAAATAAATAATATTCCTGACATGAAAATACTGAGTGAAGTTTAGAAAGAAAGAAGAAGACAGACATCAGTCAGTATCAGTCCTTCCTCCTGTCCTCCTCCTCCTCCCTCTGCTGCTGATGTGATTGACTGCTGCAGGTACCGCTGGTAGAGAGGAGAGGCTGCTTTGTCTCAGCCAGCAGCTGAGTTTACAAGAATGAGCCAAATTTGAAGATTGGTGGCAAACTAAGCTAAACAGTTAGACTACATACAGACAGCTTTAGTTTTAGCTTGTTGCTAACAATTAGCTAACAATTAGCTACTCGCTAAGGTGTTATTGCACTTAAGAAGTAACGAGCGTAGATGTCGTCAACTCGAGTAATCTTCACTTCACATGTGATCTGCTGTTCATTGACTTTGCTCTGTGTGTGTGTGTGTGTGTGTGTGTGTGTGTGTGCATGTGTTTGTGTTTGTGTTTGTGTGTGTGTGTGTGTATGCGTGTCTGTGTGTGTGTGTGTGTGTGTGTGGAGGAGAGGCTGCAGTTTGAGAATAAATTACACCAAAACATTAAAAAGTGCTGATAAAAGAACCGGTAACATCGGAGCTTATCAATACTACAGTCTTTAATCATTTATCCTCGGGGCTCGTTTAATACCGGGTTTCGGTACCCATCCCTACAGAGAAATAAGTGCACATTAAATAAAACTGCCATACCTTTGATTATTTTGGAGAAAACAGACGTATAAATCGATGCATAAACAACCGCAGGAAGCTGGAACAAGCGTTGATGTCTGGAACAACGAGTGTCTCTTTCCCTCGCCGTTTAATTGTTTACAAAGTGAAAAAAGCAGAAATGTGGTGGCAGAGTAAAATCTTTTTTGTGTTAGTGGTAAAAATAAACAGACTATGATGGAACAAATAATTCACTTTTGATGGAAATCCGTCTGTAGACGGAGCTCTTGCACCCATGTAATCTGCTTCTAACGCTACATGATTTCTTCTTTATTCAGATTGAAGAGCTGCAGTTTGTCAGAGATCAGCTGTGCTTCTCTGCTCTCAGCTCTGAAGTCCAACCCCTCCCACCTGAGAGAGCTGGAGCTGAGTGACAACGAGAGTCGGGACGGTTCAGAAAGGAATCTGCAGTTTGATTTTCTGGAGAGTCCACACTGTAGACTGGAGACTCTGAGGTCAGACACCATTTCTTACTTCTGTGCTGAGATTAATATGATGTGAAAGTTGTGGTGACACTAAACTGCAGACATAAGGATGATTTTTATGAGGTAAAATCTCCTTCAGATTTACACATTTAAATGTTGTTTTCAAACATTTAAATACTATTTAAAGCCTCCCTCCAGTGTATTTTGGTATTTTTGAGACATTTCATATTTTTCTGAGTCATTTTCTGACCATGTTGATTAGCCACAATGTTCACCAAATATTTGTGGACAAATAACTTCATTTTGTGCTCAAAGATCAAAAATGTCAGCTGTTGTTAAAACTGAACAATGACGTATGACTATAGTAGAACGCTGCAGTCATACGTCATCCTCATAAAATCCCTTTGTTTTTGTGAGCGTCACATAGGCTACTGATACAGTATCAGGCGCCTGTGTTTCATACTAAATAGTCTACTGGATGCAGACGTGCTGCAACAACAGATTAATGCTTAGAATATAAATCATTTATTTCAGTTAAACACTCTCCAACCAACATGTGCACAGAAAATAAGGTTTAATGTGGTTAAAGCAGGAAAGTCAGTAAATCAGTGTGCAGTGATGTATAAATGAATGTGGGTGATTGTTACAGTATCTGTTGTCCACAGCTGTTTATACTGTATGAAAAGCTTCTCCTTCACTTGATTAAATCCCTGCAGCATCTGAAGTCAGCAGGACTGATATGTTGATAAATCTGCAGCCTCTGAGAAGTGCTGCGCCAGAGCGCAGTGCCGTTACGCACCACCGTTCACTGTGTTTACCTTCATTAAATCTCCTGATGACACCAGGCTGCTACAGTAGAAACACACACACCTCTACACACATCAGTCTGGTCGGTTATAATTCGATATTCTGCTTTTTTATGAAGGAGACGTCGGGTTAGCGGGGCTCATCAGCCTCTTCTACGCCTTTCTTTTTAGCCAAAGTAGCGTCTCATGTTTTATCCTTGAGAGACATTACGATGCAAACGCTGTTGTGTAACATTAATTACTAAACTATGTGACCGTGTACGAGGTGAGATACATTAGGCTATAAATATAGCTGAAATAGCGTCGGTCCGATGGTCTATAATCATATAAACAGCTTCACCAAATACTTCTTTAAAATTTCTACCGTTATTATATTAAGTGATGAAAAAACTGCTCCATCTGTCTTTGGCTGCAGATTTGTGGTGATGTGTGTTCATGTCGTGACGCTCTGAACCATCCAGACATTTCCTGAAGAAAAGCTTTCCGTTTGTTGAGCTGTCGTTATCACGTTTAACTGTGATTGACACAAGTGTTTCACAGCTATGAGACCAGTGATGTGACTGGCTGAGAGAGTATTTATTAATCACCACACCAGTTGATCTATATTCACTCAGCCCTTTTACATGTTGCACTGCTGCACATACATGAACCAAAACAGCAGGTGACAGGTGTGCATGAAGACGTCCACACAGTCCGTGTGCCTAAGACCTACCACGCTGCACTTTGCATTTATTATTAAATTTCAACTGAGGGTGAAAAATATTGAAGTGAGGTTGCAATGCATGCTTTTACATCCACGTAGAACCAGACCTGAGGAAGAAAAGTTACGAACATTTACTATAAAATAAAGCAAGATGTCATTGTTTAGGACACATGATCCATCAATAAAGAAACCATCGTCTGATTTCATCTATGGATTTCACATATCTCTGTTACTGACATGTAACCTCGTCTATATAGCTGATGCTGTAGTAAGTGAACAGGTTAGGCTATAATATCACTACCATTGCGACACATCACCAGTGCTCTAGAATGGCAATCTGGTTGCCATGGTAACGGATTACGTCCAACTATTAACCACACCGCCATTTAACCGTTAAACAGGAAGTAACACTGGCTGGAGTGGGGCTTTAAGTATTTAATTTTAAACCATAGTTAACAATTTAAAAACATACTTTCAAACATTCAGATCTTTGTTTTAAATCAATTTTGATAACATTAAAACATCTGTGACCACATAGACTTTATACTGATCCACACTGAGCATCTTCTTGGTCTTCATATTTAATATAAGATGAAAAAGCTGCACTGGCTAATTCACTGTTAAGTCACTGTGTGTTTATTGAAGTAGCAGCATGTTGTCATTAATATTAATGAAGCTCTTTTTCACTGTTTGTATTTGACAGTTTTTAACCTGCATCCTGTTGGGTTCAGGTGTTTGGAGTTTCCATTTTCTAAACTTGTTCATTCTAAACCTTCTTCAGCTCTGAACAGATTATGAAACATTGAATGATTTCAAACACAATAATCTCATGGATGCTGAAGAGAAAAAATTTTTTTGACTTAACTTTTTTCTACTGGTGTCCAACGACGAGCGCCGAGGCATGAAGTCACCTCGGGGGGTCTGGAGGCATGCCCCCCCGGAAAGTCTTTTTAAATGATGAAATTTGGTGCATTCTGGTCATGATTTTTATTCCTGGCAAAGGCACCAATTTATACATGAAAAGCATAAAATAAAATATTTTACCTTCAAAAAGTATGCTATTTCTCTCCTTACTGACAAAACACTTGTAGGCCTACTTATTTTAACTATTCAACTATATTTTAGAATAAAAATAACACAAATATCTGAACTTATTATCTTTATCAACTTTAAAGGCAACCAGAATCTACATCTGTCAGTAAAAGAAAAAAGTTAAAATTCTTGTTACTTTCATGTTAACATGACAATCAATAGTCTTATTGATCCTCCTTATTGGTTTGGTTCTTTATCAATACTGTTATTGGTTCTTTATCAATACTAAATAATTGCTTTTTAAAAAAATAATTGTTTTAAAAAAGAATGAATTCAGACAGGATTAGAATTTATTTATATTATTAAATATAACTAAACATTGTTTCTAGAGCAGCAAGAGGTAGGTGTGTGTGTGTGTGTGTGTGTGTGTGTGTGTGTGTGTGTGTGTGTGTGTGTGGAGGAGAGGCTGCAGTTTGAGAATAAATTACACCAAAACATTAAAAAGTGCTGATAAAAGAACCGGTAACATCGGAGCTTATCAATACTACAGTCTTTAATAATTTATGGTCGGGGCTCGTTTAATACCGGGTTTCGGTACCCATCCCTACAGAGAAATAAGTGCACATTAAATAAAACTGCCATACCTTTGATTATTTTGGAGAAAACAGACGTATAAATCGATGCATAAACAACCGCAGGAATCTGGAACAAGCGTTGATGTCTGGAACAACGAACGTCTCTTTCCCTCGCCGTTTAATCGTTTACAAAGTGAAAAAAGCAGAAATGTGGTGGCAGAGTAAAATCTTTTTTGTGTTAGTGGTAAAAATAAACAGACTATGATGCAACAAATAATTCACTTTTGATGGAAATCCGTCTGTAGACGGAGCTCTTGCACCCATGTAATCTGCTTCTAACGCTACATGATTTCTTCTTTATTCAGATTGAAGAGCTGCAGTTTGTCAGAGATCAGCTGTGCTTCTCTGCTCTCAGCTCTGAAGTCCAACCCCTCCCATCTGAGAGAGCTGGATCTGAGTGACAACTACAGTCGGGACGGTTCAGAAAGGAATCTGCAGTTTGATTTTCTGGAGAGTCCACACTGTAGACTGGAGACTCTGAGGTCAGACACCATTTCTTACTTCTGTGCTGAGATTAATATGATGTGAAAGTTGTGGTGACACTAAACTGCAGACATAAGGATGATTTTTATGAGGTAAAATCTCCTTTAGATTTACACATTCAAATGTTTTTTTCAAACATTTAAATACTATTTAAAGCCTCCCTCCAGTGTATTTTGGCATTTTTGAGATATTTCATATTTTTCTGAGTCATTTTCTGACCATGTTGATTAGCCACAATGTTCACCAAATATTTGTGGACAAATAACTTAATTTTGTGCTGAAAGATCAAAAATGTCAGCTGTTGTTAAAACTGAACAATGACGTATGACTATAGTAGAACGCTGCAGTCATTCGTCATCCTCATAAAATCCCTTTGTTTTTGTGAGCGTCACATAGGCTACTGATACAGTATCAGGCGCCTGTGTTTCATAATAAATAGTCTACTGGATGCAGACGTGCTGCAACAGCAGATTAATGCTTCAAATATAAATCATTTATTTCAGTTAAACACTCTCCAACCAACATGTGCACAGAAAATAAGGTTTAATGTGGTTAAAGCAGGAAAGTCAGTAAATCAGTGTGCAGTGATGTATAAATGAATGTGGGTGATTGTTACAGTATCTGTTGTCCACAGCTGTTTATACTGTATGAAAAGCTTCTCCTTCACTTGATTAAATCCCTGCAGCATCTGAAGTCAGCAGGACTGATATGTTGATAAATCTGCAGCCTCTGAGAAGTGCTGCGCCAGAGCGCAGTGCCGTTACGCACCACCATTCACTGTGTTTACCTTCATTAAATCTCCTGATGACACCAGTCTGCTACAGTAGAAACACACACACCTCTACACACACACTGTTAAAACTTCCTGTAAAAACATTCAACAACTGGCAGCAGGGTTGCCATTAAGTTACTGTAAAATTAACATTTTTTTACTGTTACTAAAGTTTACGGTTTCGTGCTGTTAATGAAAAATACAGTATGATCTAGTTTTTCATTGCTTTATTAATATAACTGTTTTTTTTCTTTTACAGTATCTTACAGTTGACAGATTTGTTTGATTGAACTATTTAGTTTGTATTTTTTTACAAACATTTTAATAAACCTATTTTTAACCTAAATGAATACTGACTTAGCAGGTTAAACACATAGGAATAGTCACAATACACACAATTAAAGACACTTTTGTTAAGAAAAAGGTTTTAATAGACCTGGTTGTCATTCTTCATAAAATCTGTGTCCAAAGCTGGCTACAAGCACATAATGCAAACCAGAACAAAATGTTCTTTAGGAATGAAGAACAGAGCTAAATCACTGATATTTCAATCATGTAATTACAATGTAAGAGAAAAAAACACAGCTTCTTATTGCACTTGACTTTTTATTTGAATATAAAGTTGGAAAGTTCACATGCAGAACAATTGCATGTTAAACAAAAAGCTGAAACAGAGCGTTCTCTCTCAAACTGTCTTTGGCTTTTTGATGGAAATAGTAGTACAAGGCACTTAGGCTCAGAAATATTGACATGATCAACTATACAGTATCACCTTTTTTGACTAACAATATATTTCAAAATATGAAACGGTGTTTAGAAAACCAAAGCAGGTGACCAGAACAGAAGAGTTCAGTTGAATAAAACTGCATCATTTGCTGTTAAGCAGCTTTTAATCAGAGGACTGTTCCACAAAGCAGGATTAGAAAGTTAGGCAGATAAGTGTGAAAAGATGACATCATCATGATAGTGTTTTGAATCTGTAAGGCAACATTTAAATGAGCTATTTGGATATGATTCAATTATGATTGACAATTCAAGTTCATGATAACAAACCAAATTTCAGCAGTTTTACCATTTTTAAAGTCATGTGGTAAACTTACTAACCTTGCTTTGTGGAGCAGCAACAGTTACAGACAACTGAGCTAAATCACAGAATTACAAGCAAACTCTCAGATAATATCTGGCTCTATATCATGTAACATCTGAATATACTGGAGATATTGTCCAGCCTTAAGGCATATCAGTGGTACAAATAAAAAGATGAACATTACATAAATAAAAGATGTTTTGTCAATATAATGCTGTCTGTCAAAAACAGTTGAAATATAAATGAAAATATAATGAACAGCAGCAAACATGTTACATCATGTCCAAATATGAACTGTATGTCAGGCTCTAACAAGGAACACGGTTAAGTGCAGAAGTCCAAGTATTGGGCGATGGCAGGGGAGTGAGTTAGTTAATGACTTATGGCCCAGTCAAAGACACCAGTTCTCCCAGTCCAGCCTTGGTAGCCCTCTGACTGTGCGGCTTCTAACGCTACATGATTTCTTCTTTATTCAGATTGGAGAACTGCAGGTTGTCAGAGATCAGCTGTGCTTCTCTGCTCTCAGCTCTGAAGTCCAACCCCTCCCATCTGAGAGAGCTGAATCTGACTGACAACGAGAGTCGGGACGGTTCAGAAAGGAATCTGCAGTTTGATTTTCTGGAGAGTCCACACTGTAGACTGGAGACTCTGAGGTCAGACACCATTTCTTACTTCTGTGCTGAGATTAATATGATGTGAAAGTTGTGGTGACACTAAACTGCAGACATAAGGATGATTTTTATCAGGTAAAATCTCCTTCAGATTTACACATTCAAATGTTGTTTTCAAACGTTTAAATACTATTTAAAGCCTCCCTCCAGTGTATTTTGTCATTTTTGAGACATTTCATATTTTTCTGAGTCATTTTCTGACCATGTTGATTAGCCACAATGTTCACCAAATATTTGTGGACAAATAACTTAATTTTGTGCTCAAAGATCAAAAATGTCAGCTGTTGTTAAAACTGAACAATGACGTATGACTATAGTAGAACGCTGCAGTCATACGTCATCCTCATAAAATCCCTTTGTTTTTGTGAGCGTCACGTAGGCTACTGATACAGTATCAGGCGCCTGTGTTTCATACTAAATAGTCTACTGGATGCAGACGTGCTGCAACAACAGATTAATGCTTCAAATATAAATGATTTATTTCAGTTAAACACTCTCCAACCAACATGTGCACAGAAAATAAGGTTTAATGTGGTTAAAGCAGGAAAGTCAGTAAATCAGTGTGCAGTGATGTATAAATGAATGTGGGTGATTGTTACAGTATCTGTTGTCCACAGCTGTTTATACTGTATGAAAAGCTTCTCCTTCACTTGATTAAATCCCTGCAGCATCTGAAGTCAGCAGGACTGATATGTTGATAAATCTGCAGCCTCTGAGAAGTGCTGCGCCAGAGCGCAGTGCTGTTACGCACCACCGTTCACTGTGTTTACCTTCATTAAATCTCCTGATGACACCAGGCTGCTACAGTAGAAACACACACACCTTTACACACATCAGTCTGGTCGGTTATAATTCGATATTCTGCTTTTTTATGAAGGAGACGTCGGGTAAGCGGGGCTCATCAGCCTCTTTGACAACTTTCTTTTTAGCCAAAGTAGCGTCTCATGTTTTATCCTTGAGACACATTACGATGCAAACGCTGTTGTGTAACATTAATTACTAAACTATGTGACTGTGTATGAGGTGAGATACATTAGGCTATAATTATTGCTGAAATAGCGTCAGTCCGATGGTCTATAATCATATAAACAGCTTCACCAAATACATTTTTTACATTTTTTTATTTCTATTGTTATTATATTAACTGATGAAAAAACTGCTCCATCTGTCTTTGGCTGCAGATTTGTGGTGATGTGTGTTCATGTCGTGACGCTCTGAACCATCCAGACATTTCCTGAAGAAAAGCTTTCCGTTTGTTGAGCTGTCGTTATCACGTTTAACTGTGATTGGCACAAGTGTTTCACAGCTATGAGACCAGTGATGTGACTGGCTGAGAGAGTATTTATTAATCACCACACCAGTTGATCAATATTCACTCAGCCCTTTTACACGTTGCACTGCTGCACATACATCAACCAAAATAGCAGGTGACAGGTGCGCATGAAGACGTCCACACAGTCCGTGTGCCTGAGACCTACCACACTGCACTTTGCATTTATTATTAAATTTCAACTGAGGGTGAAAAATATTGAAGTGAGGTTGCAATGCATGCTTTTACATCCACGTAAAACCAGACCTGAGGAAGAAAAGTTACGAACATTTACTATAAAATAAAGCAAGATGTCATTGTTTAGGATACACGATCCATCAATAAAGAAACCATCGTCTGATTTCATCTATGGATTTCACATATCTCTGTTACTGACATGTAACCTCGTCTATATAGCTGATGCTGTAGTAAGTGAACAGGTTAGGCTATAATATCACTACCATTGCGACACATCACCAGTGCTCTAGAATGGCAATCTGGTTGCCATGGTAACGGATTACGTCCAACTATTAACCACACCGCCATTTAACCGTTAAACAGGAAGTAACACTGGCTGGAGTGGGGCTTTAAGTATTTAATTTTAAACCATAGTTAACAGTTTAAAAACATACTTTCAAACATTCAGATCTTTGTTTTAAATCAATTTTGATAACATTAAAACATCTGTGACCACATAGACTTTATACTGATCCACACTGAGCATCTTCTTGGTCTTCATATTTAATATAAGATGAAAAAGCTGCACTGGCTAATTCACTGTTAAGTCACTGTGTGTTTATTGAAGTAGCAGCATGTTGTCATTAATATTAATGAAGCTTTTTTTCACTGTTTGTATTTGACAGTTTTTAACCTGCATCCTGTTGGGTTCAGGTGTTTGGAGTTTCCATTTTCTAAACTTGTTCATTCTAAACCTTCTTCAGCTCTGAACAGATTATGAAACATTGAATGATTTCAAACACAATAATCTCATGGATGCTGAAGAGAAAAAAAATTTTTTCTACTGGTGTCCAACGACGAGCGCCGAGGCATGAAGTCACCTCGGGGGGTCTGGAGGCATGCCCCCCCTGCAAAATCTTTTTTTAAATGGTGCAATTTGGTGCATTCTGGTCATGATTTTTATTCCTGGCAAAGGCACCAATTTATACATGAAAAGCATAAAATAAAATATTTTACCTTCAAAAAGTATGCTATTTCTCTCCTTACTGACAAAACACTTGTAGGCCTACTTATTTTAACTATTCAACTATATTTTAGAATAAAAATAACACAAATATCTGAACTTATTATCTTTATCAACTTTAAAGGCAACCAGAATCTACATCAGTCAGTAAAAGAAAAAAGTTAAAATTCTTGTTACTTTCATGTTAACATGACAATCAATAGTCTTATTGATCCTCCTTATTGGTTTGGTTCTTTATGAATACTGTTATTGGTTCTTTATCAATACTAAATAATTGCTTTTTAAAAAAATAATTGTTTTAAAAAAGAATGAATTCAGAACAGGATTAGAATTTATTTATATTATTAAATATAACTAAACATTGTTTCTAGAGCAGCAAGAGGTAGGTGTGTGTGTGTGTGTGTCTGTGTGTGTCTGTGTGTGTCTGTGTGTGTGTGTGTGTGTGTGTGTGTGTGTGTGTGTGTATGTGTGTGTGTGTGTGTGTGGAGGAGAGGCTGCAGTTTGAGAATAAATTACACCAAAACATTAAAAAGTGCTGATAAAAGAACCGGTAACATCGGAGCTTATCAATACTACAGTCTTTAATAATTTATCCTCGGGGCTCGTTTAATACCGGGTTTCGGTACCCATCCCTACAGAGAAATAAGTGCACATTAAATAAAACTGCCATACCTTTGATTATTTTGGAGAAAACAGACGTATAAATCGATGCATAAACAACCGCAGGAAGCTGGAATAAGCGTTGATGTCTGGAACAACGAGTGTCTCTTTCCCTCGCCGTTTAATTGTTTACAAAGTGAAAAAAGCAGAAATGTGGTGGCAGAGTAAAATCTTTTTTGTGTTAGTGGTAAAAATAAACAGACTATGATGCAACAAATAATTCACTTTTGATGGAAATCCGTCTGTAGACGGAGCTCTTGCACCCATGTAATCTGCTTCTAACGCTACATGATTTCTTCTTTATTCAGATTGAAGAGCTGCAGTTTGTCAGAGATCAGCTGTGCTTCTCTGCTCTCAGCTCTGAAGTCCAACCCCTCCCACCTGAGAGAGCTGGATCTGACTGACAACGAGAGTCGGGACGGTTCAGAAAGGAATCTGCAGTTTGATTTTCTGGCGAGTCCAGACTGTAGACTGGAGACTCTGAGGTCAGACACCATTTCTTACTCTGAGAAGTGCTGCGCCAGAGCGCAGTGCCGTTACGCACCACCGTTCACTGTGTTTACCTTCATTAAATCTCCTGATGACACCAGGCTGCTACAGTAGAAACACACACACCTCTACACACATCAGACTGGTCGGTTATAATTCGATATTCTGCTTTTTTATGAAGGAGACGTCGGGTTAGCGGGGCTCATCAGCCTCTTCTACGCCTTTCTTTTTAGCCAAAGTAGCATCTCATGTTTTATCCTTGAGAGACATTACGATGCAAACGCTGTTGTGTAACATTAATTACTAAACTATGTGACCGTGTACGAGGTGAGATACATTAGGCTATAATTATTACTGAAATAGCGTCGGTCCGATGGTCTATAATCATATAAACAGCTTCACCAAATACTTCTTTAAAATTTCTACCGTTATTATATTAAGTGATGAAAAAACTGCTCCATCTGTCTTTGGCTGCAGATTTGTGGTGATGTGTGTTCATGTCGTGACGCTCTGAACCATCCAGACATTTCCTGAAGAAAAGCTTTCCGTTTGTTGAGCTGTCGTTATCACTTTTAACTGTGATTGGCACAAGTGTTTCAGAGCTATGAGACCAGTGATGTGACTGGCTGAGAGAGTATTTATTAATCACCACACCAGTTGATCTATATTCACTCAGCCCTTTTACACGTTGCACTGCTGCACATACATGAACCAAAATAGCAGGTGACAGGTGTGCATGAAGACGTCCACACAGTCCGTGTGCCTAAGACCTACCACGCTGCACTTTGCATTTATTATTAAATTTCAACTGAGGGTGAAAAATATTGAAGTGAGGTTGCAATGCATGCTTTTACATCCACGTAGAACCAGACCTGAGGAAGAAAAGTTACGAACATTTACTATAAAATAAAGCAAGATGTCATTGTTTAGGATACACGATCCATCAATAAAGAAACCATCGTCTGATTTCATCTATGGATTTCACATATCTCTGATACTGACATGTAACCTCGTCTATATAGCTGATGCTGTAGTAAGTGAACAGGTTAGGCTATAATATCACTACCATTGCGACACATCACCAGTGCTCTAGAATGGCAATCTGGTTGCCATGGTAACGGATTATGTCCAACTATTAACCACACCGCCATTTAACCGTTAAACAGGAAGTAACACTGGCTGGAGTGGGGCTTTAAGTATTTAATTTTAAACCATAGTTAACAATTTAAAAACATACTTTCAAACATTCAGATCTTTGTTTTAAATCAATTTTGATAACATTAAAACATCTGTGACCACATAGACTTTATACTGATCCACACTGAGCATCTTCTTGGTCTTCATATTTAATATAAGATGAAAAAGCTGCACTGTTTAATTCACTGTTAAGTCACTGTGTGTTTATTGAAGTAGCAGCATGTTGTCATTAATATTAATGAAGCTCTTTTTCACTGTTTGTATTTGACAGTTTTTAACCTGCATCCTGTTGGGTTCAGGTGTTTGGAGTTTCCATTTTCTAAACTTGTTCATTCTAAACCTTCTTCAGCTCTGAACAGATTATGAAACATTGAATGATTTCAAACACAATAATCTCATGGATGCTGAAGAGAAAAAATTTTTTGACTTAACTTTTTTCTACTGGTGTCCAAAGATGAGCGCCAAGGCATGAAGTCACCTCGGGGGGTCTGGAGGCATGCCCCCCCTGCAAAATCTTTTTTTAAATGGTGCAATTTGGTGCATTCTGGTCATGATTTTCATTCCTGGCAAAGGCACCAATTTATACATGAAAAGCATAAAATAAAATATTTTACCCTCATAAAGTACGCTATTTCTCTCCTTACTGACAAAACACTTGTAGGCCTACTTATTTTAACTATTCAACTATATTTTAGAATAAAAATAACACAAATATCTGAACTTATTATCTTTATCAACTTTAAAGGCAACCAGAATCTACATCAGTCAGTAAAAGAAAAAAGTTAAAATTCTTGTTACTTTCATGTTAACATGACAATCAATAGTCTTATTGATCCTCCTTATTGGTTTGGTTCTTTATGAATACTGTTATTGGTTCTTTATCAATACTAAATAATTGCTTTTTAAAAAAATAATTGTTTTAAAAAAGAATGAATTCAGAACAGGATTAGAATTTATTTATATTATTAAATATAACTAAACATTTTTTCTAGAGCAGCAAGAGGTAGGTGTGTGTGTGTGTGTGTGTGTGTGTGTGTGTGTGTGTGTGTGTGTGTGTGTGTGTGTGTGTGGAGGAGAGGCTGCAGTTTGAGAATAAATTACACCAAAACATTAAAAAGTGCTGATAAAAGAACCGGTAACATCGGAGCTTATCAATACTACAGTCTTTAATAATTTATGGTCGGGGCTCGTTTAATACCGGGTTTCGGTACCCATCCCTACAGAGAAATAAGTGCACATTAAATAAAACTGCCATACCTTTGATTATTTTGGAGGAAACAGACGTATAAATCGATGCATAAACAACCGCAGGAATCTGGAACAAGCGTTGATGTCTGGAACAACAAACGTCTCTTTCCCTCGCCGTTTAATCGTTTACAACGTGAAAAAAGCAGAAATGTGGTGGCAGAGTAAAATCTTTTTTGTGTTAGTGGTAAAAATAAACAGACTATGATGCAACAAATAATTCACTTTTGATGGAAATCCGTCTGTAGACGGAGCTCTTGCACCCATGTAATCTGCTTCTAACGCTACATGATTTCTTCTTTATTCAGATTGAAGAGCTGCAGTTTGTCAGAGATCAGCTGTGCTTCTCTGCTCTCAGCTCTGAAGTCCAACCCCTCCCATCTGAGAGAGCTGGAGCTGAGTGGAAACTCCAGTCTGAACAGATCAGGAACAAAGCTGCCATTTGATTTTCTGGAGAGTCCAGACTGTAGACTGGAGACTCTGAGGTCAGACACCATTTCT
This sequence comes from Thunnus albacares, assembly GCF_914725855.1. Classification (NCBI taxonomy): domain Eukaryota; kingdom Metazoa; phylum Chordata; class Actinopteri; order Scombriformes; family Scombridae; genus Thunnus; species Thunnus albacares. The sequence goes on from NC_058129.1 coordinate 14,575,981, forward strand.
TACTTCTGTGCTGAGATTAATATGATGTGAAAGTTGTGGTGACACTAAACTGCAGACATAAGGATGATTTTTATGAGGTAAAATCTCCTTCAGATTTACACATTCAAATGTTGTTTTCAAACATTTAAATACTATTTAAAGCCTCCCTCCAGTGTATTTTGGCATTTTTGAGACATTTCATATTTTTCTGAGTCATTTTCTGACCATGTTGATTAGCCACAATGTTCACCAAATATTTGTGGACAAATAACTTCATTTTGTGCTGAAAGATCAAAAATGTCAGCTGTTGTTAAAACTGAACAATGACGTATGACTATAGTAGAACGCTGCAGTCATACGTCATCCTCATAAAATCCCTTTGTTTTTGTGAGCGTCACATAGGCTACTGATACAGTATCAGGCGCCTGTGTTTCATACTAAATAGTCTACTGGATGCAGACGTGCTGCAACAACAGATTAATGCTTCAAATATAAATCATTTATTTCTATTAAACACTCTCCAACCAACATGTGCACAGAAAATAAGGTTTAATGTGGTTAAAGCAGGAAAGTCAGTAAATCAGTGTGCAGTGATGTATAAATGAATGTGGGTGATTGTTACAGTATCTGTTGTCCACAGCTGTTTATACTGTATGAAAAGCTTCTCCTTCACTTGATTAAATCCCTGCAGCATCTGAAGTCAGCAGGACTGATATGTTGATAAATCTGCAGCCTCTGAGAAGTGCTGCGCCAGAGCGCAGTGCTGTTACGCACCACCGTTCACTGTGTTTACCTTCATTAAATCTCCTGATGACACCAGGCTGCTACAGTAGAAACACACACACCTCTACACACATCAGACTGGTCGGTTATAACTCGATATTCTTGGTTAGCGGGGCTCATCAGCCTCTTTTCCAAATTTTTTTTTTTTAGCCAAAGTAGCGTCTCATGTTTTATCCTTGAGACACATTACGATGCAAACGCTGTTGTGTAACATTAATTACTAAACTATGTGACCGTGTACGAGGTGAGATACATTAGGCTATAATTATTGCTGAAATAGCATCAGTCTGATGGGCTATAATCATATAAACAGCTTCACCAAATACATTTTTCTACATTTTTTAAAAATTTCTATTTTTATTATATTAAGTGATGAAAAAACTGCTCCATCTGTCTTTGGCTGCAGATTTGTGGTGATGTGTGTTCATGTCGTGACGCTCTGAACCATCCAGACATTTCCTGAAGAAAAGCTTTCCGTTTGTTGAGCTGTCGTTATCACGTTTAACTGTGATTGGCACAAGTGTTTCACGGCTATGAGACCAGTGATGTGACTGGCTGAGAGAGTATTTATTAATCACCTCACCAGTTGATCTATATTCACTCAGCCCTTTTACACGTTGCACTGCTGCACATACATGAACCAAAACAGCAGGTGACAGGTGTGCATGCAGGGCTCCACATTAACTTTTTGAGGCACTTGTCCTTCAGACAAGTAAATTTATCTTTCACTTGTCCATGTGTGACAGATGTGGTAAGGACATGTAACGAGACGACTCAAAGGATTGGTTTCCAGCCTTTATTTGCTCCTGCAGAAGACAATGTAACACATATGAATCACCTTCTGGTCTCTCCTGCACATCTGCTCCTAAACATGCAAAATAACAGAATTTACACCAGGAAATAGATGCTAAAATCTCTGCAGCGCTACGTTGACTACATGACGCAGGACAGCCTGCCGTAATACAAATGGCACCAAGAAAGTTAAACAAAAGCATCTACAAAACTCATATTAACAGTCAAAACAACATGAAACAGCTAGTTAAAGTAAGAGTATTAACAGTAAACAATATGCATTAAATGTTACAACATAAACGGTTCAATTTCCATAGAAAACAATAAAATATTGCAGCAGCATTTTTCCACACAACTTACCCTCAGCAATGCAAAACAGCTCTGTGAGGGACAGAAGGGACGATGTGCAGCAAGGTCATTTCCACAGGAAACATTCATGAATAAAAATTCCTCGTTGAGATAAAATTCACAAACACAAATTGGAAATAAGAATTATTAAAGTGCCTTTTTTAACTGTTACACATCCACAAAAGTCACTTGTCAGAGTAAAAATGACAATAATTTACTTTTTCATTTTGTTTGTGAACGTAGAAATCAGACCAACAAACAGTTGAAAGCATCCAAACAGTGTCAACGTATAAATGATTCAATTTATGAATTTTATTCAAGCCATTACTTCCCTGTTAATGATCTTTTCATTTGATCCTGAATTGTGAAGCACTTTGTAAAGTCAGTTTCAATATGAGCTCTATAGATTAATTATTGATCATCCTTCTGACGTTCAATAATAATGATTGACAGTGTTTCTACTAGGATTGTTTTCAGGGGGGGTGGTAGGCCCCCTGAAACTACTAGTTATGTTACGGAGCAGGCGTGTCACAGATACGGATACGCGGTGTCGACAGTGTCGTCATAGATACGCAGTAAGGCGGTTGTCTGTATTGCTGTATTTCTCTACACTGAGCTGAAATGAAACAAGTGCACAAAAAATAGGTAAATAAATATTAAACAAACATTAACAATATTTATTAACCTAATGTTTAAATATTAAAAGTATTTATTTACGACACATAAATAAACGTAGGCCTTATGGATGATAGATGGACCAATCAGTCTCTATCTGAAAAACAAATCTGGATTCTCAGCCTCTATATGGTCCTTAATATAGATCAATGTTTGTAATATAACAACATAACAAAAGTGACTGATGGGGAATTAATTTGTTTAAACTTAAAGCCAAATCAAGACAACAGTTTGACTTATAAATGAATGAGATGAATCAGCATTTTGTTTCCTAATAACTGAAAGTGTCAGTTTTAGTGCTGTGTTTACAACAGTTACTGAGGTCAACGACCTTCTAACAGCTGAAGAAAACATCATGTTAACAGAGTTGTTGTGTAGTGTTAGTACCTGTGTTAAAACATCTGTAAGTCCTTTTATAGCAGGTTTGAATCTTGTGCTTTGACTTTTGTTTGTTAGGATGTCCTTTAGTTTGGATAACAGATTGTGCCTTTAAACATATTTACAGAACAGTAATTCATCTAGATACAGGTGGAAGTCAGACCTTAACAGTTTTTTCTGCCTCCTGCTTTGAATGTGTTCATGTCTCTCCATCACCTGGCGCCTGGGCTGCCTCTGTGTGTTTCTCTTTACTCCTTCAACTGTTTCTTTAAATCTTGAATCAGTTGCACCTTCTTCCTTTTCAATCACTTCTTTACTTTCTCCTTGTTTTTCTTTCAACACCATTAAGTTACATCCTGCAATTCTTCCTCACTTCTGTCTCCTCTCTCCTGATTTCTTCACTCACTCTGAAAATGTAAAAGCTTTCCTTTAATAAATCTGACAGCAGGGCCGGCTCTAGACATGTTGGCGCCCTAGGAGAGATTAGGATTTAGTGCCCCCCCCCCAAACCACATTACCCCACCAGTACTGCCTCATCACCACCCTGTCATACATTGAGGAGCAGGTGGACCCAAATGCAGAGACCAGAAAGCAGGGCTGAAGAAAAGCATCTTTATTTCAACGACTGGCAGGAAAAAAACAAAAGCAAGATGAGCTGAGTAGAACAAGATACAAAAAAAAATCGACTGAGCATGAAACTGAGCAAACAAGACAGAACAGAATTGACTAACTGAACAGACGACTCGACAAAGACTGAACTGAAAACTGAACTTCAATACAAACTGAAGTAATCAGACAACAAGGAACAGGTGGCACAATACAAGGGCAGGCTGGGAGCTGATAGGCTGGGGAAGACACTAGGAGCAGGGCAGGACCCACGAGGCTACTGCAGGGCAGGTGAGAGGAGGAGCACATGAAAACAGGAGGAGTGAAGGAACACACAAGAGAAACACAGAGCAAAGTAAAACCCAGAAAACACAACAGCACTCAATAACAAGCCAGCATAAATCAAAGTGTCTCTGAATAAATCAACCTAGGTACACAGCACTACAAGCTAACCAATAATCTAATACAGTCTTTCAAAGATACAACTCAAATAACATGAATGAGCAAAAAGACTGGACAACACAAGTGTAACACAGAAAACCAAAAGAAGAAAAAACACAAAGAGCCCAAACCATGAGTCCATGACACACCCGCTCATTCTACAGTAAAAATATGGACAACAAACATCAGACACCACAATGGTTTCAAGACAAAAATATAGATTTTTATAAATTACAATTACTTTTCAAACAAACAAATCACGTTTCAAAGAATGAATCAATTGTTAAATATTACTATTATTAACTACATTTACCTGTTAGTAACATCCAAGACGCTGGCACTTGGTTATTGATAGATTACACTGGATAGACGACTCCTTCCATGATGTCATGTGCCCACAATGTTCTGGGGTTTCATTTATAAAACAGTGTGTAGGATCCATACAAAAATTGTACGTGCGCACAAAAGCCGAAAATGGCGTGCACCGAAAAATAATCAGATTTATAAAACCATGCGTACACATGAATGCACGTATATTTCCCTTTATAAATCACAGTCCACCTGGAGATGTGCGCTCATGGATCAGCGTCATATCCCGCCCTCTACACGCCCACATTCAACCATAAATGGTCGATGCAAAAGCCTTCATGAATATTCATGTACATGTCTTTCTTTCGCCGCACCAATCACTCTCTCTGTCTTTAGACGCCTGGCCAATCAGTGTTGAGAGTCAGTGTGTCGGAGCCTCTCTTGTCACTTGTGCTCAGCAGCAGCAGAGGAAGGACCGCAACAGGCATGAACAGACATTCAACCTTTTATTTCCCCGTTTTCAGACGTATTGAAATTATGTGTGTAACCCAAAACAACCATATACAACCTCAATAAACATTCCTGTGGATTGTTAAGTCAGACATCTCTGGTTAAATGTTTAACACACCCTGCAGTGGGCCAGCTCCCAGTTAACCAGTATAAGTAGTTTTTACACCAGTCACTCAATATGTAAAATACAATAAACAGTATATTAGTTTATATTTACTCCAAAATCCAGCATACAGGTATTTCTCTAATTGACACAGTGAGCACAGGTGGTGAAGATGAGCCGGTGAGGTGACTGGAGAAGGCAGAGTGTGTGTGGCAGCCACCGCTGTGTCTCCAGTGTCTCTGTGCTTGACAATACAGCCGTGTTTACTGTAGCCATTTTACACATATAAACTACATGGGAACTCATACTTGGTGATATATGCACAGTATAACCAAATATTAAAAATCTATTAACGCTCTGTCCTGTATATATGTTTTAGTTACGTTTTTTGAAGTTATTTGATGTCATCTTGGATTTCTACAATCAAAGATGATCATTTCATCAGTAAGTTAACGTGGCTAAGGTGAAAATGAATCAGTATTTTCATGCTTAGCTAATATTGGAGAAAGGCAACCCAGACTTTGCAGAATCCTGCCACCTGCCACATCCTGACATCATTCATTTCAGCTGCTGCTGCTCCACAACTGACTCTCTCCTTTGTGCTCCGGGTGAGGCAGCACTGATGAAATGTTGGGCAGACTTTAAGATCTGAGTTGCTTTATATCTTTACAAATTGAAAGATGTTTATGGAAGTTATGGCTCACTACAAGCCAAAGTACAGATAACACTGCTGGTTTGAGTGTTTCTGATAATGTGGATCTATAATTGATGTTTGATATTAAGTGAAATGAAATGTGTGAGAGGATTATTATACAATCTGCCTTCAATTCACTTCAATTCTGCGTCGTGGATTTCCCCTGTCTCTAAAATGTTCCTACGCATGGGTAAGAGTTTAGGTGCAGGTGCGCACATTGTCCCATCAAGTTTGTTTTTATAGATCACAACTTTTGCTTGGGAAGTGGCGTACGCCTCTTTCAGGCCCCGTTCCTGCTTACTCAACAAATGAGATCCCTGGACTGTTCTCGTGGGTTTTGAGTATTTCACTGCAATTTTTCCAGTCATTAAATCAATTACTGATTAGTTTGTAGTTTTTTTGTGAGAACAGGTTGCAGCAGAAGCAGTAAAGACTTTTTTAAATTTTTTCTTGGAATATACCCAACCAACTTCTCTTAATTTTCTCTCCATTCACTTATTTTCTGTAGAAGTGGTGGTGATGGGAACTTCTCCCATCCTCTCATTTTGTAAATGCTGATATGGCCTCTGCTGACTATCTCTGTCCTCACCATATCAGACAGGGCTGCCCGTCAGCAGGATCTATAGCTGCTGCCTTGATGGACTCACATACTTCAGGATCTGTTCCAGTTGATGGTGTCTGCAGGCTGTAGAGTAGTAGAAGTGTCTGTTGTGTCTGTTGTTGCTTCACCTGCAGGCAAATCTAAACATACATGTAAATATAGTTATTAATCCTTTAGTAAGGACACACAATGATTCATAAATGACAACACATCAGACAATAAACACATCTGAAGCATAAATTATAGATAACGGTTGACCAGAACTGTTCAATTACATGAGTGAAAAAAGGTGAAGAATCCAAGTTTAAATTATTTTAGATGGAATAAGTTATTCTAGCTTTAATGTGTCCTGTAGACAACTTGCATAAATATAGATGGTTGCAGTCTAATATTGATTAGTATTTAAGTTAGCTATGTTCCCTTTATAATATAGAAATTATATTTATGATTCAATATATTTTATTGCACTAGTGTTACCATGATAACACAAGTATGTAAGAAACCATTTAATAAAAGATAATATTGATATTTTACTTGAAATTAACAAGGTGTAACTGTGACATTCAAATAATACTACTACTATTAATAATAAATATATTAATAATAACAATAATAAAGACAACATAGCAGTGTATTATCAGTTACACAGGGACCACAAATAAGTGGCTGAACTGACCTGCTTCAGAGAGTGGTGTAGATGGGAGATCAGATGTAACTTCTCCAGCAGCTGGAGGCTTCTGCAGATATTTCCTGAGAGCATCTGGACAGTTATAGAGTAGATATCAGCCTGTTACAAGCAAAAACATGTAGCTGCAGAGTAGACAAACAACTGCTGCAGCCTGTTGCACCAGCTGTGTGTCAGTTCAAACTTAGTTATAACGTAAATTATTGTCACTAAGTTGTGATTTATGCATCACTAAAATAAAAGCTTTCACCACGGAGATAAGTTACAACATAACTCTAATTTCTGCCATTTAGCAACACAGTAATCCAGTAGAGACCTAATTTATTGATATGATATTTCACTATTGATCCAGTTTACTACAATGTGCTACGATGCCAAGTGGCTCATGCCAGCTTACACATAGTTGGTGCAACCCAGTGCAGAAATCTATGTTTTTATGGATATAGCGTTAGCCATTATCACTGATATTGGTCAGTTAAATTTCAGCACAATACCTTACGTTGTAGGAAGGAGCAGTTATCCAGATAGCTCGCTACTGGCTTGTCATTCAGTCTCATATCCTTCAATCTGTAACGATATGTGAGTCCAGCAGCTATCGTAGCATCATTATCTAGCATTAGCTTTATTGCTACTTAGCTAGCTATGTTAACATTAGACGACATACCTCTATATTGGACTTTCTTTTCCTCCTCCTCTTTTCTCCGTTTTTTTTGTGCATCTGAAGGTTTGGACCTTTTCATTATGTAATAAAATGTGAATATCTGCCTCTTGATATCTCGTCACAGATTTTGTCTGTCTGTGATGCATCATCCCTCTTTTTCAGTGCGCACAGTAGAGGTGCAGAGCAGATGAAACATTGTGAGGATTTTTTTTGTGACTTTTAACTTGTGTGGTGGGACAAGTAAATTTCTTTCCATTTGTCGTATAAAGAAATCGGACAAGCCTTAAAGTCGAGCCCTAAATTCTGTTCTGAATTTATTCTTTTTTAAAAAATAAATTCAGAACAAGATTAGAATTTATTTTTATTACAAATATAACTAAACTTTGTTTCTAGAGCAGCAACAGTAAATGGTAAATGGACTGTACTTGTATAGCGCCTTTCTAGCCTTCCGACCTCTCAAAGCGCTTTTACACCATGAATCACATTCACCCATTCACACACATTCATACGCTGAATGGGTACAGGGGCTACCATGCAAGGTCCCAACCTGCCCATCACAGGAAATCTAATGGTTCATACACATTCACACACTGATGGCACAGCCATCAGGAGCAATTTGGGTTTAAGTATCTTGCCCAAGGACACATCGACATGCGGACTGGAGGAGCCGGGAATCGAACCGCCAATCTTCCGATTAGTGGACGACCCGCTCCTGACCCTACCTCCTGAGCCACAGCCGCCCAGCTGCAACAGTCATGTTTACAACAGCAAAGTCACTTTATAAACTCAATAATATCTCTGGAAACAAATGTAAAATGTCAATAAAATAAATAATATTCCTGACATGAAAATACTGAGTGAAGTTTAGAAAGAAAGAAGAAGACAGACATCAGTCAGTATCAGTCCTTCCTCCTGTCCTCCTGTCCTCCTCCCTCTGCTGCTGATGTGATTGACTGCTGCAGGTACCGCTGGTAGAGAGGAGAGGCTGCTTTGTCTCAGCCAGCAGCTGAGTTTACAAGAATGAGCCAAATTTGAAGATTGGTGGCAAACTAAGCTAAACAGTTAGACTACATACAGACAGCTTTAGTTTTAGCTTGTTGCTAACAATTAGCTATTAGCCGAGCTAGCGCGCTGTGGTTGTGTAAAACATAGCAGCGGTGGATGAGAGACTGCGGACAGAGCAGTTGAAAATATCACTTTTCTACATGTTTATGCTTGTTGATCAGGTGTATTGATAGAGTATTGACTTTTTACTCACTAAGGTGTTAATGCACTTAAGAAGTAACGAGCGTAGTTGTCGTCAACTTGAGTAATCTTCACTTCACATGTGATCTGCTGTTCATTGACTTTGCTCTGTGTGTGTGTGGTGTGTGTGTGTGTGTGTGTGTGTGTGTGTGTGTGTGTGTGTGTGTGTGTGTGGTGGCAGAGTAAAATCTTTTTTGTGTTAGTGGTAAAAATAAACAGACTATGATGGAACAAATAATTCACTTTTGATGGAAATCCGTTTGTAGACGGAGCTCGTGCACCCATGTAATCTGCTTCTAACACTACATGATTTCTTCTTTATTCAGATTGAAATACTGCAGGTTGTCAGAGATCAGCTGTGCTTCTCTGGTCTCAGCTCTGAAGTCCAACTCCTCCCATCTGAGAGAGCTGAATCTGAGCTACAACTACAAACTGAGGGATTCAGAAATGAAGATGATGTCTGAACTTGAGGAGAGTCCACACTGTAGACTGGAGACTCTGAGGTCAGACACCATTTCTTACTTCTGTGCTGAGATTAATATGATGTGAAAGTTGTGGTGACACTAAACTGCAGACATAAGGATGATTTTTATGAGGTAAAATCTCCTTTAGATTTAGATGTTCAAATGTTGTTTCAACATTTAAATAGTATTTAATTATTTAATTTTTAACCATAGTTATCAATTTAAAAACATACATTTAAACAATCAGATCTTGTTTTAAATCAATATCAATAACATTAAAACATCTGTGACCACATAGACTCTATACTGATCCACACTGAGCATCTTTTTGGTCTTCATATTTAATATAAGATGAAAAAGCTGCACTGGCTAATTCACTGTTAAGTCACTGTGTGTTTATTGAAGTAGCAGCATGTTGTCATTAATATTAATGAAGCTCTTTTTCACTGTTTGTATTTGACAGTTTTTAACCTGCATCCTGTTGGGTTCAGTTGTTTGGAGTTTCCATTATCTAAACTTCAACCTTCTTCAGCTCTGAACAGATTATGAAACACTGAATGATTTCAAGCAGAATAATCTGCTTCTAATAATACAAAATATTTTCTTTTTTCAGATTGTGGGACTGCAGTTTGTCAGAGATCAGCTGTGCTCCTCTGGCCTCAGCTCTGAGGTCTGACCCCTCCCATCTAACAGAGCTGAATCTAAGTAACAACAACATCCAGGATTTAGAAATGAAGATGCTGGGTGAATTTCTGGAGAGTCCACACTGTAGACTGGAGACTCTGAGGTCAGACACCATTTCTTACTTCTGTGCTGAGATTAATATGATGTGAAAGTTGTGGTGACACTAAACTGCAGACATAAGGATGATTTTTATGAGGTAAAATCTCCTTCAGATTTACACATTCAAATGTTGTTTTCAAACATTTAAATACTATTTAAAGCCTCCCTCCAGTGTATTTTGGCATTTTTGAGTCATTTTCTGACCATGTTGATTAGCCACAATGTTCACCAAATATTTGTGGACAAATAACTTAATTTTGTGCTCAAAGATCAAAAATGTCAGCTGTTGTTAAAACTGAACAATGACATATGACTATAGTAGAACGCTGCAGTCATACGTCATCCTCATAAAATCTCTTTGTTTTTGTGAGTGTCACATAGGCTACTGATACAGTATCAGGCGCCTGTGTTTCATACTAAATAGTCTACTGGATGCAGACGTGCTGCAACAACAGTTTAATGCTTCAAATATAAATCATTTATTTCTATTAAACACTCTCCAACCAACATGTGCACAGAAAATAAGGTTTAATGTGGTTAAAGCAGGAAAGTCAGTAAATCAGTATGCAGTGATGTATAAATGAATGTGGGTGATTGTTACAGTATCTGTTATGTTGATAAATCTGCAGCCTCTGAGAAGTGCTGCGCCAGAGCGCAGTGCCGTTACGCACGACTGTTCACTGTGTTTACCTTCATTAAATCTCCTGGGGGGTGTTCCATCAAGCTGGCTAACGGGATAGCCTGGCTTATTTCGATAAGCCTCGCTAATTTAAGTGAGAGTTCCGTTCCATCACTGCGGCTTATATGAGTTCCAGCTCAGTAACCATGGTAACTTAATCAGCAGAACTAGCCTGCTCCGTGGCTCCGTCAAGCTTAACTCAGCTGTATGTCAAAGAATGTCTGACGGACGGAAACAGACTCTCAAAAGACGGTTCCATCATGTCCTTTCGCACTTGCAACCTTTTTATTTAAAAGCTTAGGATTTATAATTTAAGAAGTAAAAGTTTGCCAGCGTTATTTTGAAATGATTTATTTATTAATTCATTGATTTTGTTCAAACTGTTAAGACAAAAAGAAAATTAAATAAAGTCCAAATTATAACCTTCTGCTGTGTTTAAATGTATACAGTGGTAACTGCTTATAGTGATTACAGTTACAGTGATCAGCTGCTTATCAAAAAGCTCTGAGACAGAATCATTCCTATACAACATTTATGCTGTTTGAATAAGTCACCTATAGAAAACAAGCAGTCCGCCTACAGTATTCATTTTGGGTCTCTTCATACATGACAACATATGGAAAAACATTTTAAACCACATATATCTATTTCTGTGCTTTACTCCCATGATAAGCAGCTGCTGCTACGTGAACACTGAAATCATGACGGAAACAGAAAGTCATTTTCTCTCAATGATAAACGTAGTCTCCCCGAAACTTATGACTATGGGGGATTTAAGTAAATTTCACTGCTTTCACCGCTTCAAAAATGTGCACACTGCGTTTGAAACAGCTGTACTGTATTTTGAAACAGTCATTAAAATCTTTATCTTTATATTCATGTAGGCTAATAAATATACAAATGTCAATTAGATGGTATTCTGTATGACAAATAAAGAAAAAGAAAATGTTATAATAATCATCTGCTTATAGTGATATTTGATCCGGACAGACGTGACCATTATAAGTGGTTTCCACTGTATTTATATCCTTCTCCAGTTTCCACTAAATTTTTAACTTTCAGTGATGCTTGTAGATTGACATCCTGTGAAAGAGAAAATGTGTCAAATAGTATGATAATGTTGGAAAGTTCTCTTAAATTGCTTACACTGTAATTTTAAATAAACATCTGATATTATCTAGCCTAGTGATAATATAACCACCGTCACCGATCTGAATGCTCATTTATTAACAAATAAAGATAAAACCATGAGCGGGAACAAGCACTGCTCTTCGCTTTCACCATGCGGACTCATCAAGTCGGATGCAAGGATTGAACCTTCATCCTTCTAGTACCAAGCTCGCTTCTCTAACCTTTAGGCTATCACTGCCCACCGACAGGTATACATTTAATCTGTCATCAGTTTTGTGCCAAGTCAGCTCATTCACCTTGTTAATTGCAGCCGTTTTGCCCTTTTTGGCGAAAACTCCTTTATATTCTTCATATAATTTCATCAGCAGATTTATTGTGCTGCTGAGATGAAAACCGCTCTAGATTTCTCTTTTTTTTTGCGACATAGTTTCGTCTTTTCTACACTCGACTATTCGTGGCCGCTTATGTACCCCGTGCATGTGCACACTTCAAGCTTATTCTAGTCTGGCTAGACTTAGAATTGACTAGACGCAGCTAAGCTTCGTTAGTGGAACGGCTTGAGCCTCAAGTGAAAGTTGACGTTAATTCTAGTCAGACTTTTTCAAGTAAGAGCAGCTTTCTTTAGCTGCGTTGATGGAACACCCCTCTGATGACACCAGGCTGCTACAGTAGAAACACACACACCTCTACACACATCAATCTGGTCGGTTATAACTCGATATTCTGCTTTTTTATGAAGGAGACGTCGGGTTAGCGGGGCTCATCAGCCTCTTTTACAACTTTTTTTTTAGCCAAAGTAGCGTCTCATGTTTTATCCTTGAGACACATTACGATGCAAACGCTGTTGTGTAACATTAATTACTAAACTATGTGACCGTGTACGAGGTGAGATACATTAGGCTATAATTATTGCTGAAATAGCGTCAGTCCGATGGGCTATAATCATATAAACAGCTTTACCAAATACATTTTTTGTATTTCTATCGTTATTATTTTAATTGATGAAAAAACTGCTCCATCTGTCTTTGGCTGCAGATTTGTGGTGATGTGTGTTCATGTCGTGACGCTCTGAACCATCCAGACATTTCCTGAAGAAAAGCTTTCCGTTTGTTGAGCTGTCGTTATCACGTTTAACTGTGATTGACACAAGTGTTTCAGAGCTATGAGACCAGTGATGTGACTGGCTGAGAGAGTATTTATTAATCACCACACCAGTTGATCTATATTCACTCAGCCCTTTTACACGTTGCACTGCTGCGCATACATGAACCAAAACAGCAGGTGACAGGTGTGCATGCAGGGCTCCACATTAACTTTTTGAGGCACTTGTCCTTCAGACAAGTAAATTTGTCTTTCACTTGTCCATGTGTGACAGATGTGGTAAGGACATGTAACGAGACGACTCAAAGGATTGGTTTCCAGCCTTTATTTGCTCCTGCAGAAGACAATGTAACACATATGAATCACCTTCTGGTGTCTCCTGCACATCTGCTCCTAAACATGCAAAATAACAGAATTTACACCAGGAAATAGATGCTAAAATCTCTGCAGCGCTACGTTGACTACATGACGCAGGACAGCCTGCTGTAATACAAATGGCACCAAGAAAGTTAAACAAAAGCATCTACAAAACTCATATTAACAGTCAAAACAACATGAAACAGCTAGTTAAAGTAATAGTATTAACAGTAAACAATATGCATTAAATGTTACAACATAAACGGTTCAATTTCCATAGAAAACAATAAAATATTGCAGCAGCATTTTTCCACACAACTTACCCTCAGCAATGCAAAACAGCTCTGTGAGGGACAGAAGGGACGATGTGCAGCAAGGTCATTTCCACAGGAAACATTCATGAATTAAAATTCCTCGTTGAGATAAAATTCACAAACACAAATTGGAAATAAGAATTATTAAAGTGTCTTTTTTAACTGTTACACATCCACAAAAGTCACTTGTCAGAGTAAAAATGACAATAATTAACTTTTTCATTTTGTTTGTGAACGTAGAAATCAGACAAACAAACAGTTGAAAGCATCCAAACAGTGTCAACATATAAATGATTCAATTTATGAATTTTATTCAAGCCATTACTTCCCTGTTAATGATCTTTTCATTTGATCCTGAATTGTGAAGCACTTTGTAAAGTCAGTTTCAATATGAGCTCTATAGATTAATTATTGATCATCCTTCTGACGTTCAATAATAATGATTGACAGTGTTTCTACTAGGATTGTTTTCAGGGGGGGTGGTAGGCCCCCTGAAACTACTAGTTATGTTACGGAGCAGGCGTGTCACAGATACGGATACGCGGTGTCGACAGTGTCGTCATAGATACGCAGTAAGGCGGTTGTCTGTATTGCTGTATTTCTCTACACTGAGCTGAAATGAAACAAGTGCACAAAAAATAGGTAAATAAATATTAAACAAACATTAACAATATTTATTAACCTAATGTTTAAATATTAAAAGTATTTATTTACAACACATAAATAAACGTAGGCCTTATGGATGATAGATGGACCAATCAGTCTCTATCTGAAAAACAAATCTGGATTCTCAGCCTCTATATGGTCCTTAATATAGATCAATGTTTGTAATATAACAACATAACAAAAGTGACTGATGGGGAATTAATTTGTTTCAACTTAAAGCCAAATCAAGACAACAGTTTGACTTATAAATGAATCAGATGAATCAGCATTTTGTTTCCTAATAACTGAAAGTGTCAGTTTTAGTGCTGTGTTTACAACAGTTACTGAGGTCAACGACCTTCTAACAGCTGAAGAAAACATCATGTTAACAGAGTTGTTGTGTAGTGTTAGTACCTGTGTTTAAACATCTGTAAGTCCTTTTATAGCAGGTTTGAATCTTGTGCTTTGACTTTTGTTTGTTAGGATGTCCTTTAGTTTGGATAACAGATTGTGCCTTTAAACATATTTACAGAACAGTAATTCATCTAGATACAGGTGGAAGTCAGACCTTAACAGTTTTTTCTGCCTCCTGCTTTGAATGTGTTCATGTCTCTCCATCACCTGGCGCCTGGGCTGCCTCTGTGTGTTTCTCTTTACTCCTTCAACTGTTTCTTTAAATCTTGAATCAGTTGCACCTTCTTCCTTTTCAATCACTTCTTTACTTTCTCCTTGTTTTTCTTTCAACACCATTAAGTTACATCCTGCAATTCTTCCTCACTTCTGTCTCCTCTCTCCTGATTTCTTCACTCACTCTGAAAATGTAAAAGCTTTCCTTTAATAAATCTGACAGCAGGGCCGGCTCTAGACATGTTGGTGCCCTAGGAGAGATTAGGATTTGGTGCCCCCCCCCAAACCACATTACCCCACCAGTACTGCCTCATCACCACCCTGTCATACATTGAGGAGCAGGTGGACCCAAATGCAGAGACCAGAAAGCAGGGCTGAAGAAAAGTGTCTTTATTTCAACAACTGGCAGGAAAAAAACAAAAGCAGGATGAGCTGAGTAGAACAAGATACAAAAAAAAAATCGACTGAGCAGGAAACTGAGCAAACACGACAGAACAGAATTGACTAACTGAACAGACGACTCGACAAAGACTGAACTGAAAACTGAACTTCAATACAAACTGAAGTAATCAGACAACAAGGAACAGGTGGCACAATACAAGGGCAGGCTGGGAGCTGATAGGCTGGGGAAGACACTAGGAGCAGGGCAGGACCGACGAGGCTACTGCAGGGCAGGTGAGAGGAGGAGCACATGAAAACAGGAGGAGTGAAGGAACACACAAGAGAAACACAGAGCAAAGTAAAACCCAGAAAACACAACAGCACTCAATAACAAGCCAGCATAAATCAAAGTGTCTCTGAATAAATCAACCTAGGTACACAGCACTACAAGCTAACCAATAATCTAATACAGTCTTTCAAAGATACAACTCAAATAACATGAATGAGCAAAAAGACTGGACAACACAAGTGTAACACAGAAAACCAAAAGAAGAAAAAACACAAAGAGCCCAAACCATGAGTCCATGACACACCCGCTCATTCTACAGTAAAAATATGGACAACAAACATCAGACACCACAATGGTTTCAAGACAAAAATATAGATTTTTATAAATTACAATTACTTTTCAAACAAACAAATCACGTTTCAAAGAATGAATCAATTGTTAAATATTACTATTATTAACTACCTTTACCTGTTAGTAACATCCAAGACGCTGGCACTTGGTTATTGATAGATTACACTGGATAGATGACTCCTTCCATGATGTCATGTGCCCACAATGTTCTGGGGTTTCATTTATAAAACAGTGTGTAGGATCCATACTAAAATTGTACGTGCGCACAAAAGCCGAAAATGGCACGCACCAAAAAATAATCAGATTTATAAAACCATGCGTACACACGAATGCACGTATATTTCCCTTTATAAATCACAGTCCACCTGGAAATGTGCGCTCATCGATCAGCGTCATATCCCGCCCTCTACATGCCCACATTCAACCATAAATGGTCGATGCAAAAGCCTTCATGAATATTCATGTACATGTGTTTCTTTCGCCGCACCAATCACTCTCTCTGTCTTTAGACGCCTGGCCAATCAGTGTTGAGAGTCAGTGTATCGGAGCCTCTCTTGTCACTTGTGCTCAGCAGCAGCAGAGGAAGGACCGCAACAGGCATGAACAGACATTTAACCTTTTATTTCCCCGTTTTCACACGTATTGAAATTATGTGTGTAACCCAAAACAACCATATACAACCTCAATAAACATTCCTGTGGATTGTTAAGTCAGACATCTCTGGTTAAATGTTTAACACATCCTGCAGTGGGCAAGCTCCCAGTTAACCAGTATAAGTAGTTTTTACAGCACTCACTCAATATGTAAAATACAATAAACACTATATTAGTTTATATTTACTCCAAAATCCAGCATACAGGTATTTCTCTAATTGACACAGTGAGCACAGGTGGTGAAGATGAGCCGGTGAGGTGACTGGAGAAGGCAGAGTGTGTGTGGCAGCCACCGCTGTGTCTCCAGTGTCTCTGTGCTTGACAATACAGCCGTGTTTACTGTAGCCATTTTACACATATAAACTACATGGGAACTCATACTTGGTGATATATGCACAGTATAACCAAATATTAAAAATCTATTAACGCTCTGTCCTGTAAATATGTTTTAGTTCCGAAGTTATTTGATGTCATCTTGGATTTCTACAATCAATGATGATCATTTCATCAGTAAGTTAACGTGGCTAAGGTGAAAATGAATCAGTATTTTCATGCTTAGCTAATATTGGAGAAAGGCAACCCAGACTTTGCAGAATCCTGCCACCTGCCACATCCTGACATCATTCATTTCAGCTGCTGCTGCTCCACAACTGACTCTCTCCTTTGTGCTCCGGGTGAGGCAGCACTGATGAAATGTTGGGCAGACTTTAAGATCTGAGTTGCTTTATATCTTTACAAATTGAAAGATGTTTATGGAAGTTATGGCTCACTACAAGCCAAAGTACAGATAACACTGCTGGTTTGAGTGTTTCTGATAATGTGGATCTATAATTGATGTTTGATATTAAGTGAAATGAAATGTGTGAGAGGATTATTATACAATCTGCCTTCAATTCACTTCAATTCTGCGTCGTGGATTTCCCCTGTCTCTAAAATGTTCCTACGCATGGGTAAGAGTTTAGGTGCAGGTGCGCACATTGTCCCATCAAGTTTGTTTTTATAGATCACAACTTTTGCTTGGGAAGTGGCGTACGCCTCTTTCAGGCCCCGTTCCTGCTTACTCAACAAATGAGATCCCTGGACTGTTCTCGTGGGTTTTGAGTATTTCACTGCAATTTTTCCAGTCATTAAATCAATTACTGATTAGTATGTATTTTTTTTGTGAGAACAGGTTGCAGCAGAAGCAGTAAAGACTTTTTTAAAAAATTTTCTTGGAATATACCCAACCAACTTCTCTTGATTTTCTCTCCATTCACTTATTTTCTGTAGAAGTGGTGGTGATGGGAACTTCTCCCATCCTCTCATTTTGTAAATGTAGAGTCTTATTTTAGCTGATATGGCCTCTGCTGACTATCTCTGTCCTCACCATATCAGACAGGGCTGCCAGTCAGCAGGATCTATAGCTGCTGCCTTGATGGACTCACATACTTCAGGATCTGTTCCAGTTGATGGTGTCTGCAGGCTGTAGAGTAGTAGAAGTGTCTGTTGTGTCTGTTGTTGCTTCACCTGCAGGTAAATCTAAACATACATGTAAATATAGTTATTAATCCTTTAGTAAGGACACACAATGATTCATAAATGACAACACATCAGACAATAAACACATCTGAAGCATAAATTATAGATAACGGTTGACCAAAACTGTTCAATTACATGAGTGAAAAAAGGTCAAGAATCCAAGATTAAATTATTTTAGATGGAATTTATTCTAGCTTTAATGTGTCCTGTAGACAACTTGAATAAATATAGATGGTTGCAGTCCAATATTGAGTAGTATTTAAGTTAGCTATGTTCCCTTTATAATATAGAAATTATATTTATGATTCAATATATTTTATTGCGCTAGTGTTACCATGATAACACAAGTATGTAAGAAACCATTTAATAAAAGATAATATTGATATTTGACTTGAAATTAACAAGGTGTAACTGTGACATTCAAATACTACTACTACTACTACTAATAAATATATTAATAATAATAATAATAAAGACAACATAGCAGTGTATTATCAGTTACACAGAGACCACAAATAAGTGGCTGAACTGACCTGCTTCAGAGAGTGGTGTAGATGGGAGATCAGATGTAACTTCTCCAGCAGCTGGAGGCTTCTGCAGATATTTCCTGAGTGCATCTGGACAGTTATAGAGTAGATATCAGCCTGTTACAAGCAAAAACATGTAGCTGCAGAGTAGACAAACAACTGCTGCAGCCTGTTGCACCAGCTGTGTGTCAGTTCAAACTTAGTTATAACATAAATTATTATCACAAAGTTGTGATTTATGCATCACTAAAATAAAAGCTTTCACCACGGAGATAAGTTACAACATAACTGTAATTGCTGCCATTTAGCAACACAGTAATCCAGTAGAGACCTAATTTATTGATATGATATTTCACTATTGATCCAGTTTACTACAATGTGCTACGATGCCAAGTGGCTCATGCCAGCTTACACATAGTTGGTGCAACCCAGTGCAGAAATCTATGTTTTTATGGATATAGCGTTAGCCATTATCACTGATATTGGTCAGTGAAATTTCAGCACAAAGCCTTACGTTGTAGGAAGGAGCAGTTATCCAGATAGCTCGCTACTGGCTTGTCATTCAGTCTCATATCCTTCAATCTGTAACGATATGTGAGTCCAGCAGCTATCGTAGCATCATTATCTAGCATTAGCTTTATTGCTACTTAGCTAGCTATGTTAACATTAGACGACATACCTCTATATTGGGCTTTCTGTTCCTCCTCCTCTTTTCTCCGTTTTCTTTCTTGTGCATCTGAAGGTTTGGACCTTTTCATTATGTAATAAAATGTGAATATCTGCCTCTTGATATCTCGTCACAGACTTTGTTTGTCTGTGATGCATCATCCCTCTTTTTCAGTGTGCACAGTAGAGGTGCAGAGCAGATGAAACATTGTGAGGATTTTTTTGTGACTTTTAACTTGTGTGGTGGGACAAGTAAATTTCTTTTCCATTTGTCGTATAAAGAAATCGGACAAGCCTTAAAGTCGAGCCGTAAACTCTGAATTTATTCTTTTTTAAAAAATAAATTCAGAACAGGATTAGAATTTATTTTTATTACAAATATAACTAAACTTTGTTTCTAGAGCAGCAACAGTAAATGGTAAATGGACTGTACTTGTATAGCGCCTTTCTAGCCTTCCGACCACTCAAAGCGCTTTTACACCGCGAATCACATTCACCCATTTACACACATTCATACGCTGAATGGGTACAGGGGCTACCATGCAAGGTCCCAACCTGCCCATCACAGGGAATCTAATCATTCACACACATTCACACACTGATGGCACAGCCATCAGGAGCAATTTGGGTTTAAGTATCTTGCCCAAGGACACATCGTCATGCGGACTGGAGGAGCCGGGAATCGAACCGCCAATCTTCCGATTAGTGGGCGACCCGCTCCTGACCCTACCTCCTGAACCACAGCCGCCCAGCTGCAACAGTCATGTTTACAACAGCAAAGTCACTTTATAAACTCAATAATATCTCTGGAAACAAATGTAAAATGTCAATAAAATAAATAATATTCCTGACATGAAAATACTGAGTGAAGTTTAGAAAGAAAGAAGAAGACAGACATCAGTCAGTATCAGTCCTTCCTCCTGTCCTCCTCCTCCTCCCTCTGCTGCTGATGTGATTGACTGCTGCAGGTACCGCTGGTAGAGAGGAGAGGCTGCTTTGTCTCAGCCAGCAGCTGAGTTTACAAGAATGAGCCAAATTTGAAGATTGGTGGCAAACTAAGCTAAACAGTTAGACTACATACAGACAGCTTTAGTTTTAGCTTGTTGCTAACAATTAGCTGTTAGCCGAGCTAGCGCGCTGTGGTTGTGTAAAACATAGCAGCGGTGGATGAGAGACTGCGGACAGAGCAGTTGAAAATATCACTTTTCTACATGTTTATGCTTGTTGATCAGGTGTATTGATAGAGTATTGGCTTTTTACTCGCTAAGGTGTTAATGCACTTAAGAAGTAACGAGCGTAGTTGTCGTCAACTCGAGTAATCTTCACTTCACATGTGATCTGCTGTTCACTGACTTTGCTGTGTGTGTGTGTGTCTGTGTGTTTGTGTGTGCGTGTCTGTGTGTGTGTGTGTCTGTGTGCGTGTCTGTGTGTGTGTGTGTGTCTGTGTGTTTGTGCGTGTGTGTGTGTTTGTGTGTGTCTGTGTGTTTGTGTGTGTCTGTGCGTTTGTGTGTGTGTGTGTATGTGTTTGTGTGTGTGTGTTTGTGTGTGTGCGTGTTTGTGTGTGTGTGTGTCTGTGTTTGTGTGAGTGTGTGTGTGTGTCTGTGTTTTTGTGTGTCTGTGTGTGCGTGTGTTTGTATGTGTCTGTGTGTGTGTGTGTGTTTGTGTGTGTGTTTGTGTGTGTGTCTATGTGTTTGTTTTTGTGTGTGTGCGTGTCTTTGTGTCTGTGTGTGTGTGTCTGTTTGCGTGTGTGTTTGTGTGTGTGTGTCTGTTTGTGTGTGTCTTTGTGTCTGTGTGTGTGTCTGTGTGTTTGTGTGTCTTTGTGTATGCGTGTGTGTCTGTGTGGTTTTTTTGTGTGTCTGTGTGTGTGTGTTTGTGTGTGTGTGTTTGTGTATGTCTCTGTGTCTGTGTTTAAGTGTGTGTGTGTGTGTTTGTGTGTCTGTGTTTGTGTATGTGTGTGTGTTTCTGTGTTTTTGTGTGTCTGTGTGTACGTGTGTGTGTGTGTGTGTGTGTGTGTGGAGGAGAGGCTGCAGTTTGAGAATAAATTACACCAAAACATTAAAAAGTGCTGATAAAAGAACCGGTAACATCGGAGCTTATCAATACTACAGTCTTTAATCATTTATCCTCGGGGCTCGTTTAATACCGGGTTTCGGTACCCATCCCTACAGAGAAATAAGTGCACATTAAATAAAACTGCCATACCTTTGATTATCTTGGAGAAAACAGACGTATAAATCGATGCATAAACAACCGCAGGAAGCTGGAACAAGCGTTGATGTCTGGAACAATGAACGTCTCTTTCCCTCGCCGTTTAATCGTTTACAAAGTGAAAAAAGCAGAAATGTGGTGGCAGAGTAAAATCTTTTTTGTGTTAGTGGTAAAAATAAACAGACTATGATGGAACAAATAATTCACTGTTGATGGAAATCCGTCTGTAGACGGAGCTCTTGCACCCATGTAATCTGCTTCTAACGCTACATGATTTCTTCTTTATTCAGATTGAAGAGCTGCAGTTTGTCAGAGATCAGCTGTGCTTCTCTGCTCTCAGCTCTGAAGTCCAACCCCTCCCACCTGAGAGAGCTGGATCTGAGTGACAACTCCAGTGTCAACGGTTCAAGAACAAATCTACTGTGTGATTTTCTGGAGAGTCCACACTGTAGACTGGAGACTCTGAGGTCAGACACCATTTCTTACTTCTGTGCTGAGATTAATATGATGTGAAAGTTGTGGTGACACTAAACTGCAGACATAAGGATGATTTTTATGAGGTAAAATCTCCTTCAGATTTACACATTCAAATGTTGTTTTCAAACATTTAAATACTATTTAAAGCCTCCCTCCAGTGTATTTTGGCATTTTTGAGATCTTTCATATTTTTCTGAGTCATTTTCTGACCATGTTGATTAGCCACAATGTTCACCAAATATTTGTGGACAAATAACTTAATTTTGTGCTGAAAGATCAAAAATGTCAGCTGTTGTTAAAACTGAACAATGACGTATGACTATAGTAGAACGCTGCAGTCATACGTCATCCTCATAAAATCTCTTTGTTTTTGTGAGCGTCACATAGGCTACTGATACAGTATCAGGCGCCTGTGTTTCATACTAAATAGTCTACTGGATGCAGACGTGCTGCAACAACAGATTAATGCTTCAAATATAAATCATTTATTTCAGTTAAACACTCTCCAACCAACATGTGCACAGAAAATAAGGTTTAATGTGGTTAAAGCAGGAAAGTCAGTAAATCAGTGTGCAGTGATGTATAAATGAATGTGGGTGATTGTTACAGTATCTGTTGTCCACAGCTGTTTATACTGTATGAAAAGCTTCTCCTTCACTTGATTAAATCCCTGCAGCATCTGAAGTCAGCAGGACTGATATGTTGATAAATCTGCAGCCTCTGAGAAGTGCTGCGCCAGAGCGCAGTGCCGTTACGCACCACCGTTCACTGTGTTTACCTTCATTAAATCTCCTGATGACACCAGGCTGCTACAGTAGAAACACACACACCTCTACACACATCAGACTGGTCGGTTATAACTCGATATTCTGCTTTTTTATGAAGGAGACGTCGGGTTAGCGTTAATGCACTTAAGAAGTAACGAGCGTAGTTGTCGTCAACTCGAGTAATCTTCACTTCACATGTGATCTGCTGTTCACTGACTTTGCTGTGTGTGTGTGTGTCTGTGTGTTTGTGTGTGCGTGTCTGTGTGTGTGTGTGTCTGTGTGCGTGTCTGTGTGTGTGTGTGTGTCTGTGTGTTTGTGCGTGTGTGTGTGTTTGTGTGTGTCTGTGTGTTTGTGTGTGTCTGTGCGTTTGTGTGTGTGTGTGTATGTGTTTGTGTGTGTGTGTTTGTGTGTGTGCGTGTTTGTGTGTGTGTGTGTCTGTGTTTGTGTGAGTGTGTGTGTGTGTCTGTGTTTTTGTGTGTCTGTGTGTGCGTGTGTTTGTATGTGTCTGTGTGTGTGTGTGTGTTTGTGTGTGTGTTTGTGTGTGTGTCTATGTGTTTGTTTTTGTGTGTGTGCGTGTCTTTGTGTCTGTGTGTGTGTGTCTGTTTGCGTGTGTGTTTGTGTGTGTGTGTCTGTTTGTGTGTGTCTTTGTGTCTGTGTGTGTGTCTGTGTGTTTGTGTGTCTTTGTGTATGCGTGTGTGTCTGTGTGGTTTTTTTGTGTGTCTGTGTGTGTGTGTTTGTGTGTGTGTGTTTGTGTATGTCTCTGTGTCTGTGTTTAAGTGTGTGTGTGTGTGTTTGTGTGTGTGTGTGTCTGTGTTTGTGTATGTGTGTGTGTTTCTGTGTTTTTGTGTGTCTGTGTGTACGTGTGTGTGTGTGTGTGTGTGTGTGTGGAGGAGAGGCTGCAGTTTGAGAATAAATTACACCAAAACATTAAAAAGTGCTGATAAAAGAACCGGTAACATCGGAGCTTATCAATACTACAGTCTTTAATCATTTATCCTCGGGGCTCGTTTAATACCGGGTTTCGGTACCCATCCCTACAGAGAAATAAGTGCACATTAAATAAAACTGCCATACCTTTGATTATCTTGGAGAAAACAGACGTATAAATCGATGCATAAACAACCGCAGGAAGCTGGAACAAGCGTTGATGTCTGGAACAATGAACGTCTCTTTCCCTCGCCGTTTAATCGTTTACAAAGTGAAAAAAGCAGAAATGTGGTGGCAGAGTAAAATCTTTTTTGTGTTAGTGGTAAAAATAAACAGACTATGATGGAACAAATAATTCACTGTTGATGGAAATCCGTCTGTAGACGGAGCTCTTGCACCCATGTAATCTGCTTCTAACGCTACATGATTTCTTCTTTATTCAGATTGAAGAGCTGCAGTTTGTCAGAGATCAGCTGTGCTTCTCTGCTCTCAGCTCTGAAGTCCAACCCCTCCCACCTGAGAGAGCTGGATCTGAGTGACAACTCCAGTGTCAACGGTTCAAGAACAAATCTACTGTGTGATTTTCTGGAGAGTCCACACTGTAGACTGGAGACTCTGAGGTCAGACACCATTTCTTACTTCTGTGCTGAGATTAATATGATGTGAAAGTTGTGGTGACACTAAACTGCAGACATAAGGATGATTTTTATGAGGTAAAATCTCCTTCAGATTTACACATTCAAATGTTGTTTTCAAACATTTAAATACTATTTAAAGCCTCCCTCCAGTGTATTTTGGCATTTTTGAGATCTTTCATATTTTTCTGAGTCATTTTCTGACCATGTTGATTAGCCACAATGTTCACCAAATATTTGTGGACAAATAACTTAATTTTGTGCTGAAAGATCAAAAATGTCAGCTGTTGTTAAAACTGAACAATGACGTATGACTATAGTAGAACGCTGCAGTCATACGTCATCCTCATAAAATCTCTTTGTTTTTGTGAGCGTCACATAGGCTACTGATACAGTATCAGGCGCCTGTGTTTCATACTAAATAGTCTACTGGATGCAGACGTGCTGCAACAACAGATTAATGCTTCAAATATAAATCATTTATTTCAGTTAAACACTCTCCAACCAACATGTGCACAGAAAATAAGGTTTAATGTGGTTAAAGCAGGAAAGTCAGTAAATCAGTGTGCAGTGATGTATAAATGAATGTGGGTGATTGTTACAGTATCTGTTGTCCACAGCTGTTTATACTGTATGAAAAGCTTCTCCTTCACTTGATTAAATCCCTGCAGCATCTGAAGTCAGCAGGACTGATATGTTGATAAATCTGCAGCCTCTGAGAAGTGCTGCGCCAGAGCGCAGTGCCGTTACGCACCACCGTTCACTGTGTTTACCTTCATTAAATCTCCTGATGACACCAGGCTGCTACAGTAGAAACACACACACCTCTACACACATCAGACTGGTCGGTTATAACTCGATATTCTGCTTTTTTATGAAGGAGACGTCGGGTTAGCGGGGCTCATCAGCCTCTTTTTCAAATTTTTTTTTTTTAGCCAAAGTAGCGTCTCATGTTTTATCCTTGAGACACATTACGATGCAAACGCTGTTGTGTAACATTAATTACTAAACTATGTGACCGTGTACGAGGTGAGATACATTAGGCTATAATTATTGCTGAAATAGCATCAGTCTGATGGGCTATAATCATATAAACAGCTTCACCAAATACATTTTTTTACATTTTTTTATTTCTATTGTTATTATATTAAGTGATGAAAAAACTGCTCCATCTGTCTTTGGCTGCAGATTTGTGGTGATGTGTGTTCATGTCGTGACGCTCTGAACCATCCAGACATTTCCTGAAGAAAAGCTTTCCGTTTGTTGAGCTGTCGTTATCACGTTTAACTGTGATTGGCACAAGTGTTTCACAGCTATGAGACCAGTGATGTGACTGGCTGAGAGAGTATTTATTAATCACCACACCAGTTGATCTATATTCACTCAGCCCTTTTACACGTTGCACTGCTGCACATACATGAACCAAAACAGCAGGTAACAGGTGCGCATGCAGGGCTCCACATTAACTTTTTGAGGCACTTGTCCTTCAGACAAGTAAATTTATCTTTCACTTGTCCATGTGTGACAGATGTGGTAAGGACATGTAACGAGACGACTCAAAGGATTGGTTTCCAGCCTTTATTTGCTCCTGCAGAAGACAATGTAACACATATGAATCACTTTCTGGTGTCTCCTGCACATCTGCTCCTAAACATGCAAAATAACAGAATTTACACCAGGAAATAGATGCTAAAATCTCTGCAGCGCTACGTTGACTACATGACGCAGGGCAGCCTGCCGTAATACAAATGGCACCAAGAAAGTTAAACAAAAGCATCTACAAAACTCATATTAACAGTCAAAACAACATGAAACAGCTAGTTAAAGTAAGAGTATTAACAGTAAACAATATGCATTAAATGTTACAACATAAACGGTTCAATTTCCATAGAAAACAATAAAATATCGCAGCAGCATTTTTCCACACAACTTACCCTCAGCAATGCAAAACAGCTCTGTGAGGGACAGAAGGGACGATGTGCAGCAAGGTCATTTCCACAGGAAACATTCATGAATAAAAATTCCTCGTTGAGATAAAATTCACAAACACAAATTGTAAATAAGAATTATTAAAGTGCCTTTTTTAACTGTCACACATCCACAAAAGTCACTTGTCAGAGTAAAAATGACAATAATTAACTTTTTCATTTTGTTTGTGAACGTAGAAATCAGACCAACAAACAGTTGAAAGCATCCAAACAGTGTCAACATATAAATGATTCAATTTATGAATTTTATTCAAGCCATTACTTCCCTGTTAATGATCTTTTCATTTGATCCTGAATTGTGAAGCACTTTGTAAAGTCTGTTTCAATATGAGCTCTATAGATTAATTATTGATCATCCTTCTGACGTTTAATAATAATGATTGCCAGTGTTTCTACTAGGATTGTTTTCAGGGGGGGTGGTAGGCCCCCTGAAACTACTAGTTATGTTACGGAGCAGGCGTGTCACAGATACGGATACGCGGTGTCGACAGTGTCGTCATAGATACGCAGTAAGGCGGTTGTCTGTATCGCTGTATTTCTCTACACTGAGCTGAAATGAAACAAGTGCACAAAAAATAGGTAAATAAATATTAACAATATTTATTTACCTAATTTTTAAATATTAACAGTATTTATTTACAACACATAAATAAACGTCGGCCTTATGGATGATAGATGGACCAATCAGTCTCTATCTGAAAAACAAATCTGGATTCTCAGCCTCTATATGGTCCTTAATATAGATCAATGTTTGTAATATAACAACATAACAAAAGTGACTGATGGGGAATTTTTTTGTTTCAACTTAAAGCCAAATCAAGACAACAGTTTGACTTATAAAGGAATCAGATGAATCAGCATTTTGTTTCCTAATAACTGAAAGTGTCAGTTTTAGTGCTGTGTTTACAACAGTTACTGAGGTCAATGACCTTCTAACAGCTGAAGAAAACACCATGTTAACAGAGTTGTTGTGTAGTGTTAGTACCTGTGTTAAAACATCTGTAAGTCCTTTTATAGCAGGTTTGAATCTTGTGCTTTGACTTTAGTTTGTTAGGATGTCCTTTAGTTTGGATAACAGATTGTGCCTTTAAACATATTTACAGAACAGTAATTCATCTAGATACAGGTGGAAGTCAGACCTTAACAGTTTTTTCTGCCTCCTGCTTTGAATGTGTTCATGTCTCTCCATCAGCTGACGCCTGGGCTGCCTCTGTGTGTTTCTCTTTACTCCTTCAACTGTTTCTTTAAATCTTGAATCAGTTGCACCTTCTTCCTTTTCAATCACTTCTTTACTTTCTCCTTGTTTTTCTTTCAACACCATTAAGTTACATCCTGCAATTCTTCCTCACTTCTGTCTCCTCTCTCCTGATTTCTTCACTCACTCTGAAAATGTAAAAGCTTTCCTTTAATAAATCTGACAGCAGGGCCGGCTCTAGACATGTTGGTGCCCTAGGAGAGATTAGGATTTGGTGCCTCCCCCCAAACCACGTTACCCCACCAGTACTGCCTCATCACCACCCTGTCATACATTGAGGAGCAGGTGGACCCAAATGCAGAGACCAGAAAGCAGGGCTGAAGAAAAGCGTCTTTATTTCAACGACTGGCAGGAAAAAAACAAAGGATGAGCTGAGTAGAACAAGATACAAAAAAAAAATCGACTGAGCAGGAAACTGAGCAAACACGACAGAACAGAATTGACTAACTGAACAGACGACTCGACAAAGACTGAACTGAAAACTGAACTTCAATACAAACTGAAGTAATCAGACAACAAGGAACAGGTGGCACAATACAAGGGCAGGCTGGGAGCTGGTAGGCTGGGGAAGACACTAGGAGCAGGGCAGGACCGACGAGGCTACTGCAGGGCAGGTGAGAGGAGGAGCACATGAAAACAGGAGGAGTGAAGGAACACACAAGAGAAACACAGAGCAAAGTAAAACCCAGAAAACACAACAGCACTCAATAACAAGCCAGCATAAATCAAAGTGTCTCTGAATAAATCAACCTAGGTACACAGCACTACAAGCTAACCAATAATCTAATACAGTCTTTCAAAGATACAACTCAAATAACATGAATGAGCAAAAAGACTGGACAACACAAGTGTAACACAGAAAACCAAAAGAAGAAAAAACACAAAGAGCCCAAACCATGAGTCCATGACACACCCGCTCATTCTACAGTAAAAATATGGACAACAAACATCAGACACCACAATGGTTTCAAGACAAAAATATAGATTTTTATAAATTACAATTGCTTTTCAAACAAACAAATCACGTTTCACAGAATGAATCAATTGTTAAATATTACTATTATTAACTACCTTTACCTGTTAGTAACATCCAAGACGCTGGCACTTGGTTATTGATAGATTACACTGGATAGACGACTCCTTCCATGATGTCATGTGCCCACAATGTTCTGGGGTTTCATTTATAAAACAGTGTGTAGGATCCATACTAAAATTGTACGTGCGCATAAAAGCCGAAAATGGCGTGCACCGAAAAATAATCATATTTATAAAACCATGCGTACACACGAATACACGTATATTTCCCTTTATAAATCACAGTCCACCTGGAAATGTGCGCTCATGGATCAGCGTCATATCCCGCCCTCTACACGCCCACATTCAACCATAAATGGTCGATGCAAAAGCCTTCATGAATATTCATGTACATGTGTTTCTTTCGCCGCACCAATCACTCTCTCTGTCTTTAGACGCCTGGCCAATCAGTGTTGAGAGTCAGTGTATCGGAGCCTCTCTTGTCACTTGTGCTCAGCAGCAGCAGAGGAAGGACCGCAACAGGCATGAACAGACATTTAACCTTTTATTTCCCCGTTTTCACACGTATTGAAATTATGTGTGTAACCCAAAACAACCATAATAACCTCAATAAACATTCCTGTGGATTGTTAAGTCAGACATCTCTGGTTAAATGTTTAACACACCCTGCAGTGGGCCAGCTCCCAGTTAACCAGTATAAGTATTTTTTACAGCACTCACTCAATATGTAAAATACAATAAACACTATATTAGTTTATATTTACTCCAAAATCCAGCATACAGGTATTTCTCTAATTGACACAGTGAGCACAGGTGGTGAAGATGAGCCGGTGAGGTGACTGGAGAAGGCAGAGTGTGTGTGGCAGCCACCGCTGTGTCTCCAGTGTCTCTGTGCTTGACAATACAGCCGTGTTTACTGTAGCCATTTTACACATATAAACTACATGGGAACTCATACTTGGTGATATATGCACAGTATAACCAAATATTAAAAATCTATTAACGCTCTGTCCTGTAAATATGTTTTAGTTACGTCTGTTGAAGTTATTTGATGTCATCTTGGATTTCTACAATCAATGATGATCATTTCATCAGTAAGTTAACGTGGCTAAGGTGAAAATGAATCAGTATCTTCATGCTTAGCTAATATTGGAGAAAGGCAACCCAGACTTTGCAGAATCCTGCCACCTGCCACATCCTGACATCATTCATTTCAGCTGCTGCTGCTCCACAACTGACTCTCTCCTTTGTGCTCCGGGTGTGGCAGCACTGATGAAATGTTGGGCAGACTTTAAGATCTGAGTTGCTTTATATCTTTACAAATTGAAAGATGTTTATGGAAGTTATGGCTCACTACAAGCCAAAGTACAGATAACACTGCTGGTTTGAGTGTTTCTGATAATGTGGATCTATAATTGATGTTTGATATTAAGTCAAATGAAATGTGTGAGAGGATTATTATACAATCTGCCTTCAATTCACTTCAATTCTGCGTCATGGATTTCCCCTGTCTCTAAAATGTTCCTACGCATGGGTAAGAGTTTAGGTGCAGGTGCGCACATTGTCCCATCAAGTTTGTTTTTATAGATCACAACTTTTGCTTGGGAAGTGGCGTACGCCTCTTTCAGGCCCCGTTCCTGCTTACTCAACAAATGAGATCCCTGGACTGTTCTCGTGGGTTTTGAGTATTTCACTGCAATTTTTCCAGTCATTAAATCAATTACTGATTAGTTTGTAGTTTTTTTGTGAGAACAGGTTGCAGCAGAAGCAGTAAAGGCTTTTTTAAAAATTTTCTTGGAATATACCCAACCAACTTCTCTTGATTTTCTCTCCATTCACTTATTTTCTGTAGAAGTGGTGGTGATGGGAACTTCTCCCATCCTCTCATTTTGTGAATGTAGAGTCTTATTTTAGCTGATATGGCCTCTGCTGACTATCTCTGTCCTCACCATATCAGACAGGCTGTGTGTTTGTGTGTGTGTCTGTGTGTTTGTGTGTGTGTGAGTGTGTGTGTCTGTGTGTGTGTGTGTGTTTGTGTGTGCGTGTCTCTGTTTTTGTGTGTGTGTTTGTGTGTGTGTGTGTGTTTCTGTGTGTTTGTGGGTGTGTCTGTTTTTGTGTCTGTGTGTGTCTTTTTGTGTGTGTGTCTGTGTTTGTGTTTGTGTGTGTCTGTGTGTTTGTGTGTGTCTGTTTTTGTGTGTTTGTGTGTGTGTGTTTCTGTATGTGTGTGTGTGTTTGTGTGGGTGAGTGTGTGTGTCTGTGTGTGTATTTGTGTGTGTGTCTGTTTTTGTGTGTCTGTGTGTTTGTGTGTGTGTGTTTCTGTATGTGTGTGTGTGGGTGAGTGTGTGTGTCTGTGTGTGTATTTGTGTGTCTGTGTGTGTGTGTTTCTGTATGTGTGTGTGTATGTTTGTGTGTGTGCGTGTCTGTGTGTTTGTGTGTGTGTCTGTTTTTGTGTGTCTGTGTGTTTGTGTGTGTGTGTTTCTGTGTGTGTGTGTGTGTTTGTGTTTGTGTGTGTGTCTGTGTGTTTGTGTGTGTGTTTGTGTGTGTGTATGTGTGTGTGTGTGTGTGTGTGCGTGCGTGTGTGGAGGAGAGGCTGCAGTTTGAGAATAAATTACACCAAAACATTAAAAAGTGCTGATAAAAGAACCGGTAACATCGGAGCTTATCAATACTACAGTCTTTAATCATTTATCCTCGGGGCTCGTTTAATACCGGGTTTCGGTACCCATCCCTACAGAGAAATAAGTGCACATTAAATAAAACTGCCATACCTTTGATTATTTTGGAGAAAACAGACGTAAAATCGATGCATAAACAACCGCAGGAAGCTGGAACAAGCGTTGATGTCTGGAACAACGAACGTCTCTTTCCCTCGCCGTTTAATTGTTTACAAAGTGAAAAAAGCAGAAATGTGGTGGCAGAGTAAAATCTTTTTTGTGTTAGTGGTAAAAATAAACAGACTATGATGGAACAAATAATTCACTTTTGATGGAAATCCGTCTGTAGACGGAGCTCTTGCACCCATGTAATCTGCTTCTAACGCTACATGATTTCTTCTTTATTCAGATTGGAGAGCTGCAGTTTGTCAGAGATCAGCTGTGCTTCTCTGCTCTCAGCTCTGAAGTCCAACCCCTCCCACCTGAGAGAGCTGGATCTGAGCTACAACAAGAGTCTCGACGGTTCAAGAACAAATCTACTGTGTGATTTTCTGGAGAGTCCAGACTGTAGACTGGAGACTCTGAGGTCAGACACCATTTCTTACTTCTGTACTGAGATTAATATGATGTGAAAGTTGTGGTGACACTAAACTGCAGACATAAGGATGATTTTTATGAGGTAAAATCTCCTTCAGATTTACACATTCAAATGTTGTTTTCAAACATTTAAATACTATTTAAAGCCTCCCTCCAGTGTATTTTGGCATTTTTGAGATATTTCATATTTTTCTGAGTCATTTTCTGACCATGTTGATTAGCCACAATGTTCACCAAATATTTGTGGACAAATAACTTCATTTTGTGCTCAAAGATCAAAAATGTCAGCTGTTGTTGTTTTTGTGAGCGTCACATAGGCTACTGATACAGTATCAGGCGCCTGTGTTTCATACTAAATAGTCTACTGGATGCAGACGTGCTGCAACAACAGATTAATGCTTCAAATATAAATCATTTATTTCAGTTAAACACTCTCCAACCAACATGTGCACAGAAAATAAGGTTTAATGTGGTTAAAGCAGGAAAGTCAGTAAATCAGTGTGCAGTGATGTATAAATGAATGTGGGTGATTGTTACAGTATCTGTTGTCCACAGCTGTTTATACTGTATGAAAAGCTTCTCCTTCACTTGATTAAATCCCTGCAGCATCTGAAGTCAGCAGGACTGATATGTTGATAAATCTGCAGCCTCTGAGAAGTGCTGCGCCAGAGCGCAGTGCCGTTACGCACCACCGTTCACTGTGTTTACCTTCATTAAATCTCCTGATGACACCAGGCTGCTACAGTAGAAACACACACACCTCTACACACAGCAGACTGGTCGGTTATAACTCGATATTCTGCTTTTTTATGAAGGAGACGTCGGGTTAGCGGGGCTCATCAGCCTCTTTTTCAATTTTTTTTTTTAGCCAAAGTAGCGTCTCATGTTTTATCCTTGAGACACATTACGATGCAAACGCTGTTGTGTAACATTAATTACTAAACTATGTCACCGTGTACGAGGTGAGATACATTAGGCTATAATTATTGCTGAAATAGCATCAGTCCAATGGGCTATAATCATATAAACAGCTTCACCAAATACTTCTTTAAAATTTCTACCGTTATTATATTAAGTGATGAAAAAACTGCTCCATCTGTCTTTGGCTGCAGATTTGTGGTGATGTGTGTTCATGTCGTGACGCTCTGAACCATCCATACATTTCGTGAAGAAAAGCTTTCCGTTTGTTGAGCTGTCGTTATCACGTTTAACTGTGATTGGCACAAGTGTTTCACGGCTATGAGACCAGTGATGTGACTGGCTGAGAGAGTATTTATTAATCACCACACCAGTTGATCTATATTCACTCAGCCCTTTTACACGTTGCACTGCTGCACATACATGAACCAAAACAGCAGGTGACAGGTGTGCATGCAGGGCTCCACATTAACTTTTTGAGGCACTTGTCCTTCAGACAAGTAAATTTATCTTTCACTTGTCCATGTGTGACAGATGTGGTAAGGACTTGTAACGAGACGACTCAAAGGATTGGTTTCCAGCCTTTATTTGCTCCTGCAGAAGACAATGTAACACATATGAATCACCTTCTGGTCTCTCCTGCACATCTGCTCCTAAACATGCAAAATAACAGAGTTTACACCAGGAAATAGATGCTAAAATCTCTGCAGCTCTACGTTGACTACATGACGCAAGGCAGCCTGCTGTAATACAAATGGCACCAAGAAAGTTAAACAAAAGCATCTACAAAACTCATATTAACAGTCAAAACAACATGAAACAGCTAGTTAAAGTAATAGTATTAACAGTAAACAATATGCATTAAATGTTACAACTTACCCTCAGCAATGCAAAACAGCTCTGTGAGGGACAGAAGGGACGATGTGCAGCAAGGTCATTTCCACAGGAAACATTCATGAATAAAAATTCCTTGTTGAGATAAAATTCACAAACACAAATTGGAAATAAGAATTATTAAAGTGTCTTTTTTAACTGTTACACATCCACAAAAGTCACTTGTCAGAGTAAAAATGACAATAATTTACTTTTTCATTTTGTTTGTGAACGTAGAAATCAGACCAACAAACAGTTGAAAGCATCCAAACAGTGTCAACATATAAATGATTCAATTTATGAATTTTATTCAAGCCATTACTTCCTTGTTAATGATCTTTTCATTTGATCCTGAATTGTGAAGCACTTTGTAAAGTCTGTTTCAATATGAGTTCTATAGATTAATTATTGATCATCCTTCTGACGTTCAATAATAATGATTGACAGTGTTTCTACTAGGATTGTTTTCAGGGGGGGTGGTAGGCCCCCTGAAACTACTAGTTATGTTACGGAGCAGGCGCGTCACAGATACGGATACGCGGTGTCGACAGTGTCGTCATAGATACGCAGTAAGGCGGTTGTCTGTATCGCTGTATTTCTCTACACTGAGCTGAAATGAAACAAGTGCACAAAAAATAGGTAAATAAATATTAAACAAACATTAACAATATTTATTAACCTAATGTTTAAATATTAACAGTATTTATTTACAACACATAAATAAACGTAGGCCTTATGGATGATAGATGGACCAATCAGTCTCTATCTGAAAAACAAATCTGGATTCTCAGCCTCTATATGGTCCTTAATATAGATCAATGTTTGTAATATAACAACATAACAAAAGTGACTGATGGGGAATTAATTTGTTTCAACTTAAAGCCAAATCAAGACAACAGTTTGACTTATAAATGAATCAGATGAATCAGCATTTTGTTTCCTAATAACTGAAAGTGTCAGTTTTAGTGCTGTGTTTACAACAGTTACTGAGGTCAACGACCTTCTAACAGCTGAAGAAAACATCATGTTAACAGAGTTGTTGTGTAGTGTTAGTACCTGTGTTAAAACATCTGTAAGTCCTTTTATAGCAGGTTTGAATCTTGTGCTTTGACTTTTGTTTGTTAGGATGTCCTTTAGTTTGGATAACAGATTGTGCCTTTAAACATATTTACAGAACAGTAATTCATCTAGATACAGGTGGAAGTCAGACCTTAACAGTTTTTTCTGCCTCCTGCTTTGAATGTGTTCATGTCTCTCCATCACCTGACGCCTGGGCTGCCTCTGTGTGTTTCTCTTTACTCCTTCAACTTTTTCTTTAAATCTTGAATCAGTTGCACCTTCTTCCTTTTCAATCACTTCTTTACTTTCTCCTTGTTTTTCTTTCAACACCATTAAGTTACATCCTGCAATTCTTCCTCACTTCTGTCTCCTCTCTCCTGATTTCTTCACTCACTCTGAAAATGTAAAAGCTTTCCTTTAATAAATCTGACAGCAGGGCCGGCTCTAGACATGTTGGCGCCCTAGGAGAGATTAGGATTTGGTGCCCCCCCCCCAAACCACATTACCCCACCAGTACTGCCTCATCACCACCCTGTCATACATTGAGGAGCAGGTGGACCCAAATGCAGAGACCAGAAAGCAGGGCTGAAGAAAAGCGTCTTTATTTCAAAGACTGGCAGGAAAAAAACAAAAGCAGGATGAGCTGAGTAGAACAAGATACAAAAAAAAAATCGACTGAGCAGGAAACTGAACAAACACGACAGAACAGAATTGACTAACTGAACAGACGACTCGACAAAGACTGAACTGAAAACTGAACTTAAATACAAACTGAAGTAATCAGACAACAAGGAACAGGTGGCACAATACAAGGGCAGGCTGGGAGCTGATAGGCTGGGGAAGACACTAGGAGCAGGGCAGGACCGACGAGGCTACTGCAGGGCAGGTGAGAGGAGGAGCACATGAAAACAGGAGGAGTGAAGGAACACACAAGAGAAACACAGAGCAAAGTAAAACCCAGAAAACACAACAGCACTCAATAACAAGCTAGCATAAATCAAACTGTCTCTGAATAAATCAACCTAGGTACACAGCACTACAAGCTAACCAATAATCTAATACAGTCTTTCAAAGATACAACTCAAATAACATGAATGAGCAAAAAGACTGGACAACACAAGTGTAACACAGAAAACCAAAAGAAGAAAAAACACAAAGAGCCCAAACCATGAGTCCATGACACACCCGCTCATTCTACAGTAAAAATATGGACAACAAACATCAGACACCACAATGGTTTCAAGACAAAAATATAGATTTTTAGAAATTACAATTACTTTTCAAACAAACAAATCACGTTTCAAAGAATGAATCAATTGTTAAATATTACTATTATTAACTACCTTTACCTGTTAGTAACATCCAAGACGCTGGCACTTGGTTATTGATAGATTACACTGGATAGATGACTCCTTCCATGATGTCATGTGCCCACAATGTTCTGGGGTTTCATTTATAAAACAGTGTGTAGGATCCATACTAAAATTGTACGTGCGCACAAAAGCCGAAAATGGCGTGCACCGAAAAATAATCAGATTTATAAAACCATGCGTACACACGAATACACGTATATTTCCCTTTATAAATCACAGTCCACCTGGAAATGTGCGTTCATGGATCAGCGTCATATCCCGCCCTCTACACGCCCACATTCAACCATAAATGGTCGATGCAAAAGCCTTCATGAATATTCATGTACATGTGTTTCTTTCGCCGCACCAATCACTCTCTCTGTCTTTAGACGCCTGGCCAATCAGTGTTGAGAGTCAGTGTATCGGAGCCTCTCTTGTCACTTGTGCTCAGCAGCAGCAGAGGAAGGACCGCAACAGGCATGAACAGACATTTAACCTTTTATTTCCCCGTTTTCACACGTATTGAAATTATGTGTGTAACCCAAAACAACCATATACAACCTCAATAAACATTCCTGTGGATTGTTAAGTCAGACATCTCTGGTTAAATGTTTAACACACCCTGCAGTGGGCCAGCTCCCAGTTAACCAGTATAAGTAGTTTTTACAGCACTCACTCAATATGTAAAATACAATAAACACTATATTAGTTTATATTTACTCCAAAATCCAGCATACAGGTATTTCTCTAATTGACACAGTGAGCACAGATGGTGAAGATGAGCCGGTGAGGTGACTGGAGAAGGCAGAGTGTGTGTGGCAGCCACCGCTGTGTCTCCAGTGTCTCTGTGCTTGACAATACAGCCGTGTTTACTGTAGCCATTTTACACATATAAACTACATGGGAACTCATACTTGGTGATATATGCACAGTATAACCAAATATTAAAAATCTATTAACGCTCTGTCCTGTAAATATGTTTTAGTTCCGTTTGTTGAAGTTATTTGATGTCATCTTGGATTTCTACAATCAATGATGATCATTTCATCAGTAAGTTAACGTGGCTAAGGTGAAAATCAATCAGTATCTTCATGCTTAGCTAATATTGGAGAAAGGCAACCCAGACTTTGCAGAATCCTGCCACCTGCCACATCCTGACATCATTCATTTCAGCTGCTGCTGCTCCACAACTGACTCTCTCCTTTGTGCTCCGGGTGAGGCAGCACTGATGAAATGTTGGGCAGACTTTAACATCTGAGTTGCTTTATATCTTTACAAATTGAAAGATGTTTATGGAAGTTATGGCTCACTACAAGCCAAAGTACAGATAACACTGCTGGTTTGAGTGTTTCTGATAATGTGGATCTATAATTGATGTTTGATATTAAGTGAAATTAAATGTGTGAGAGGATTATTATACAATCTGCCTTCAATTCACTTCAATTCTGCGTCGTGGATTTCCCCTGTCTCTAAAATGTTCCTACGCATGGGTAAGAGTTTAGGTGCAGGTGCGCACATTGTCCCATCAAGTTTGTCTTTATAGATCACAACTTTTGCTTGGGAAGTGGCGTACGCCTCTTTCAGGCCCCGTTCCTGCTTACTCAAGAAATGAGATCCCTGGACTGTTCTCGTGGGTTTTGAGTATTTCACTGCAATTTTTCCAGTCATTAAATCAATTACTGATTAGTTTGTAGTTTTTTTGTGAGAACAGGTTGCAGCAGAAGCAGTAAAGACTTTTTTAAATTTTTTCTTGGAATATACCCAACCAACTTCTCTTGATTTTCTCTCCATTCACTTATTTTCTGTAGAAGTGGTGGTGATGGGAACTTCTCCCATCCTCTCATTTTGTAAATGTGGAGTCTTATTTTAGCTGATATGGCCTCTGCTGACTATCTCTGTCCTCACCATATCAGACAGGGCTGCCAGTCAGCAGGATCTATAGCTGCTGCCTTGATGGACTCACATACTTCAGGATCTGTTCCAGTTGATGGTGTCTGCAGGCTGTAGAGTAGTAGAAGTGTCTGTTGTGTCTGTTGTTGCTTCACCTGCAGGCAAATCTAAACATACATGTAAATATAGTTATTAATCCTTTAGTAAGGACACACAATGATTCATAAATGACAACACATCAGACAATAAACACATCTGAAGCATAAATTATAGATAACAGTTGACCAGAACTGTTCAATTACATGAGTGAAAAAAGGTGAAGAATCCAAGTTTAAATTATTTTAGATGGAATAAGTTATTCTAGCTTTAATGTGTCCTGTAGACAACTTGAATAAATATAGATGGTTGCAGTCTAATATTGATTAGTATTTAAGTTAGCTATGTTCCCTTTATAATATAGAAATTATATTTATGATTCAATATATTTTATTGCACTAGTGTTACCATGATAACACAAGTATGTAAGAAACCATTTAATAAAAGATAATATTGATATTTGACTTGAAATTAACAAGGTGTAACTGTGACATTCAAATAATAATAATAATAATAATGATAATAATAAAGACAACTTAGCAGTGTATTATCAGTTACACAGAGACCACAAATAAGTGGCTGAACTGACCTGCTTCAGAGAGTGGTGTAGATGGGAGATCAGATGTAACTTCTCCAGCAGCTGGAGGCTTCTGCAGATATATCCTGAGTGCATCGGGACAGTTATAGAGTAGATATCAGCCTGTTACAAGCAAAAACATGTAGCTGCAGAGTAGACAAACAACTGCTGCAGCCTGTTGCACCAGCTGTGTGTCAGTTCAAACTTAGTTATAACGTAAATTATCATCACTAAGTTGTGATTTATGCATCACTAAAATAAAAGCTTTCACCACGGAGATAAGTTACAACATAACTGTAATTGCTGCCATTTAGCAACACAGTAATCCAGTAGAGATCTAATTTATTGATATGATATTTCACTATTGATCCAGTTTACTACAATGTGCTACGATGCCAAGTGGCTCATGCCAGCTTACACATAGTTGGTGCAACCCAGTGCAGAAATCTATGTTTTTATGGATATAGCGTTAGCCATTATCACTGATATTGGTCAGTGAAATTTCAGCACAAAGCCTTACGTTGTAGGAAGGAGCAGTTATCCAGATAGCTCGCTACTGGCTTGTCATTCAGTCTCATATCCTTCAATCTGTAACGATATGTGAGTCCAGCAGCTATCGTAGCATCATTATCTAGCATTAGCTTTATTGCTACTTAGCTAGCGATGTTAACATTAGACGACATACCTCTATATTGGACTTTCTTTTCCTCTTCCTCTTTTCTCCGTTTTCTTTCTTGTGCATCTGAAGGTTTGGACCTTTTCATTATGTAATAAAATGTGAATATCTGCCTCTTGACATCTCGTCACAGACTTTGTCTGTCTGTGATGCATCATCCCTCTTTTTCAGTGCGCACAGTAGAGGTGCAGAGCAGATGAAACATTGTGAGGATTTTTTTGTGACTTTTAACTTGTGTGGTGGGACAAGTAAATTTCTTTTCCATTTGTCGTATAAAGAAATCGGACAAGCCTTAAAGTCGAGCCGTAAACTCTGAATTTATTCTTTTTTAAAAAATAAATTCAGAACAGGATTAGAATTTATTTTTATTATAAATATAACTAAACATTGTTTCTAGAGCAGCAACAGTAAATGGTAAATGGACTGTACTTGTATAGCGCCTTTCTAGCCTTCCGACCACTCAAAGCGCTTTTACACCGCGAATCACATTCACCCATTTACACACATTCATACGCTGAATGGGTACAGGGGCTACCATGCAAGGTCCCAACCTGCCCATCACAGGGAATCTAATCATTCATACACATTCATACATTGATGGCACAGCCATCAGGAGCAATTTGGGTTTAAGTATCTTGCCCAAGGACACATCGACATGCGGACTGGAGGAGCCGGGAATCGAACCGCCAATCTTCCTATTAGTGGACGACCCGCTCCTGACCCTACCTCCTGAGCCACGGCCGCCCAGCTGCAATAGTCATGTTTACAACAGCAAAGTCACTTTATAAACTCAATAATATCTCTGGAAACAAATGTAAAATGTCAATAAAATAAATAATATTCCTGACATGAAAATACTGAGTGAAGTTTAGAAAGAAAGAAGAAGACAGACATCAGTCAGTATCAGTCCTTCCTCCTGTCCTCCTCCTCCTCCCTCTGCTGCTGATGTGATTGACTGCTGCAGGTACCGCTGGTAGAGAGGAGAGGCTGCTTTGTCTCAGCCAGCAGCTGAGTTTACAAGAATGAGCCAAATTTGAAGATTGGTGGCAAACTAAGCTAAACAGTTAGACTACATACAGACAGCTTTAGTTTTAGCTTGTTGCTAACAATTAGCTATTAGCCGAGCTAGCGCGCTGTGGTTGTGTAAAACATAGCAGCGGTGGATGAGAGACTGCGGACAGAGCAGTTGAAAATATCACTTTTCTACATGTTTATGCTTGTTGATCAGGTGTATTGATAGAGTATTGGCTTTTTACTCACTAAGGTGTCATTGCACTTAAGAAGTAACGAGCGTAGTTGTCGTCAACTCGAGTAATCTTCACTTCACATGTGATCTGCTGTTCACTGACTTTGCTGTGTGTTTGTGTGCGTCTGTGTGTGTGTGTGTGTGTGTCTGTCTTTGTGTGTGTGTGTCTCAGTGTTTGTGTATGTGTGTGTTTGTGTGTGTTTGTGTTGTGTTTGTTTGTGTGTGTGTCTGTGTTTGTGTGTGTGTGAGAGAGTGTGTCTGTGTCTTTGTGTTTGTGTGTGTTTGTGTGTCTGTGTGTTTGTGAATGTGTTTGTGTGTGTGTCTATGTGTTTGTTTTTTGTGTGTGTGCGTGTCTTTGTGTCTGTGTGTGTGTGTCTGTCTGTGTGTGTGTTTGTGTTTGTGTCTGTGTGTGTGTCTGTGTGTTTGTGTGTCTTTGTGTATGCGTGTGTGTCTGTGTGGTTTTTTTGTG
The DNA here is from genome assembly GCF_914725855.1 of Thunnus albacares. NCBI lineage: Eukaryota > Metazoa > Chordata > Actinopteri > Scombriformes > Scombridae > Thunnus > Thunnus albacares. Next base: position 14,616,976 of record NC_058129.1, read on the forward strand.
TGTGTTTGTGTGTGTGTGTCTGTGTGTGTTTGTGTATGTGTGTGTGTGTTTGTGTGTGTGTGTTTGTGTGTGTCTCTGTGTCTGTGTTTAAGTGTGTGTGTGTGTGTGTGTGTGTGTGTGTGTGTGTGTGGAGGAGAGGCTGCAGTTTGAGAATAAATTACACCAAAACATTAAAAAGTGCTGATAAAAGAACCGGTAACATCGGAGCTTATCAATACTACAGTCTTTAATCATTTATCCTCGGGGCTCGTTTAATACCGGGTTTCGGTACCCATCCCTACAGAGAAATAAGTGCACATTAAATAAAACTGCCATACCTTTGATTATTTTGGAGAAAACAGACGTATAAATCGATGCATAAACAACCGCAGGAAACTGGAACAAGCGTTGATGTCTGGAACAACGAACGTCTCTTTCCCTCGCCGTTTAATCGTTTACAAAGTGAAAAAAGCAGAAATGTGGTGGCAGAGTAAAATCTTTTTTGTGTTAGTGGTAAAAATAAACAGACTATGATGGAACAAATAATTCACTTTTGATGGAAATCCGTCTGTAGACGGAGCTCTTGCACCCATGTAATCTGCTTCTAACGCTACATGATTTCTTCTTTATTCAGATTGTGGAGCTGCAGTTTGTCAGAGATCAGCTGTGCTTCTCTGCTCTCAGCTCTGAAGTCCAACCCCTCCCACCTGAGAGAGCTGGATCTGAGCTACAACAAGAGTCGGGACGGTTCAGAAAGGAATCTGCAGTTTGATTTTCTGGAGAGTCCAGACTGTAGACTGGAGACTCTGAGGTCAGACACCATTTCTTACTTCTGTGCTGAGATTAATATGATGTGAAAGTTGTGGTGACACTAAACTGCAGACATAAGGATGATTTTTATGAGGTAAAATCTCCTTCAGATTTACACATTCAAATGTTATTTTCAAACATTTAAATACTATTTAAAGCCTCCCTCCAGTGTATTTTGGCATTTTTGAGATATTTCATATTTTTCTGAGTCATTTTCTGACCATGTTGATTAGCCACAATGTTCACCAAATATTTGTGGACAAATAACTTCATTTTGTGCTCAAAGATCAAAAATGTCAGCTGTTGTTAAAACTGAACAATGACGTATGACTATAGTAGAACGCTGCAGTCATTCGTCATCCTCATAAAATCCCTTTGTTTTTGTGAGCGTCACATAGGCTACTGATACAGTATCAGGCGCCTGTGTTTCATACTAAATAGTCTACTGGATGCAGACGTGCTGCAACAACAGATTAATGCTTCAAATATAAATCATTTATTTCAGTTAAACACTCTCCAACCAACATGTGCACAGAAAATAAGGTTTAATGTGGTTAAAGCAGGAAAGTCAGTAAATCAGTGTGCAGTGATGTATAAATGAATGTGGGTGATTGTTACAGTATCTGTTGTCCACAGCTGTTTATACTGTATGAAAAGCTTCTCCTTCACTTCATTAAATCCCTGCAGCATCTGAAGTCAGCAGGACTGATATGTTGATAAATCTGCAGCCTCTGAGAAGTGCTGCGCCAGAGCGCAGTGCCGTTACGCACCACCGTTCACTGTGTTTACCTTCATTAAATCTCCTGATGACACCAGGCTGCTACAGTAGAAACACACACACCTCTACACACACACTGTTAAAACTTCCTGTAAAAACATTCAACAACTGGCAGCAGGGTTGCCATTAAGTTACTGTAAAATTAACATTTTTTTACTGTTACTAAAGTTTACGGTTTCGTGCTGTTAATGAAAAATACAGTATGATCTGGTTTTTCATTGCTTTATTAATATAACTGTTTTTTTTTCTTTTACAGTATCTTACAGTTGACAGATTTGTTTGACTGAACTAATTAGTTTGTATTTTTTTACAAACATTTTAATAAACCTACTTTTAACCTAAATGAAAACTGACTTAGCAGGTTAAACACATAGGAATAGTCACAATACATACAATTTAAGGCACTTTTGTTAAGAAAAAGGTTTTAATAGACCTGGTTGTCATTCTTCATAAAATCTGTGTCCAAAGCTGGCTACAAGCACATAATGCAAACCAGAACAAAATGTTCTTTAGGAATGAAGAACAGAGCTAAATCACTGATATTTCAATCATGTAATTACAATATAAGAGAAAAAAACACAGCTTCTTATTGCACTTGACTTTTTATTTGAATATAAAGTTGGAAACTTCACATGCAGAACAATTGCATGTTAAACAAAAAGCTGAAACAGAGCGTTCTCTCTCAAACTGTCTTTGGCTTTTTGATGGAAATAGTAGTACAAGGCACTTAGGCTCAGAAATATTGACATGATCAACTATACAGTATCACCTTTTTGATTAACAATATATTTAAACATATGAAAGAGTGTTTAGAAAACCAAAGCAGGTGACCAGAACAGAAGAGTTCAGTTGAATAAAACTGCATCATTTGCTGTTAAGCAGCTTTTAACCAGAGGACTGTTCCACAAAGCAGGATTAGAAAGTTAGGCAGATAAGTGTGAAAAGATGACATCATCATGATAGTGTTTTGAATCTGTAAAGCAACATTTGAATGAGCTATTTGGATATGATTCAATTATGATTGACAATTCAAGTTCATGATAACAAACCAAATTTCAGCAGTTTTACCATTTTTAAAGTCATGTGGTAAACTTACTAACCTTGCTTTGTGGAGCAGCAACAGTTACAGACAACTGAGCTACATCACAGAATTACAAGCAAACTCTCAGATAATATCTGGCTCTATATCATGTAACATCTGAATATACTGGAGATATTGTCCAGCCTTAAGGCATATCAGTGGTACAAATAAAAAGATGAACATTACATAAATAAAAGATGTTTTGTCAATATAATGCTGTCTGTCAAAAACAGTTGAAATATAAATGAAAATATAATGAACAGCAGCAGACATGTTACATCATGTCCAAATATGAACTGTATGTCAGGCTCTAACAAGGAACACGGTTAAGTGCAGAAGTCCAAGTATTGGGCGATGTCAGGGGAGTGAGTTAGTTAATGACTTATGGCCCAGTCAAAGACACCAGTTCGCCCAATCCAGCCTTGGTAGCCCTCTGACTGTGTGTGTGTGTGTGTGTGTGTGTGTGTGTGTGTGTGTGTGTGTGTGTGTGAGAGAGAGTGAGAGATTGAGAGGGAGAAAGAATTAGACGAATGAGACCAGCTGGTGTTTTGATAAATAGAAGCAAGTAATGGGATTGAGTAATCTCACCATCTTAAATGAAGTCCCACTTGAGGTCCATGAGTTTCCTCAGCAGAGTGGATTCATGTGGATCGACTGTTGTTTTGTTTTTGTTGGTGACTTTGCCAGTTTTCTTTGATAAGACTTTGTCCTGTCCAGTCTTGGTGCCTCTCTCGGGGTTTATTCCAACAAAGCGTCTGAAAAATGATATGAATGAATGATTCTTCAGACACTGTGTGAAAATCAAGTTGTGTAACTCACTCAGATAAACAACACAATAAAATGCAGCAAATGTATCGATGTGCAACAGCACGTTATGGAAAAGATAAGAAAAATACAGGTTTTACTGAAAGTATCTAACCTTTGAATGAATCGGAGTGTGCATGCTGCCTCTTCTTGGGATCGGAGATTAAAGGTGTAGAAGGTGTAAAATAATGCAGCGAGCCCCGTCAGGAAGGTGGGCTGGATCCCCTCATATATGATGTGGCCCTCAAGGCCGACCATCCAGCGCTGAATACAGCTTCCTGCTGTTTCACCTGAAACTTAGAAGAATTTTCCTGTCAAATTCATGGATCTTTGGTCCATGTTTGAAATGAATTGTGTTGAGTGGTGAAAAAGAATTTTGCCATGTGTAGTACTGCTTGAGAAACTTTATTTAAACCCAAAATGAATATTCTGTCCGTTTATACCCTGAATCAATATTTATCTAACAGTTGCTGCCTCTCATTTCAACTGTCCCCAATAACAATAGTAGCACAGTAACATGCAGAGATGTGAAGTTTTAATGGTTACAGAATAGTTATTGTGATATAAGTTTGTGCATCTTGTTTGGCTTGTGGCAGAGTCCACTTGAAAAAACAGATATCGTCAGTTGTGCTAATTTCTCTAAACCATGTGTTTCTTCAGATAGTATTCAAAAACACGAGTTGACTTTTGCATCATTTTGGATTTTGGATTCAGAAAGTAAACCATGTAAACCATTACATTCAACAGTTTGTTGTTTCTTTCAAAAATGTCATTTATGGTTTTTTGCAAATAAATTCTTTATGTATTGACTAACCAATAGTACTGCAACTAAGAGAAGTTGAATTTGAAAAACAGCAGTGCATTCCTATAACAAAGGAGATGAGAATATGTCTTTACAAGAGTTTTGCGTTATGCTTTAATACAACATTTTATGAGTAAAATTGCTGCTCACCAAACAATTAGTAAGATATAGATGAAGAAAAGAACAGATCTAGCTTCACATGTGCAGTTCAGGTGAAATGGTTCTTCCCAAAATGCAAAAAATACTGCATTATACCCTTATTTCATACTTTCGACTGTCAATTAGCATTAAAATGTGAATACATTATAATTGTTAAAAAACAGTAAATGGAGCGTAATTTAACAGATTTTTTTTTTGTATTACCAATAAATCGCTATATTTTAAAATAACAGGTTTGTACTGTTGAAGTCCTGCTGTAAATTTACTGCAACCATTTCCAGTGAATCACACTGGTCGGTTATAACTTGATATTCTGCTTTTTTATGAAGGAGACGTCGGGTTAGCGGGGCTCATCAGCCTCTTCTACGACTTTCTTTTTAGTCAAAGTAGCGTCTCATGTTTTATCCTTGAGACACATTACGATGCAAACGCTGTTGTGTAACATTAATTACTAAACTATGTGACCGTGTACGAGGTGAGATACATTAGGCTATAATTATTGCTGAAATAGCGTCAGTCCAATGGGTTATAATCATATAAACAGCTTCACCAAACCATTTTTTTTCCTATTGTTATTATATTAACTGATGAAAAGACTACTCCATCTGTCTTTGGCTGCACATTTGTGGTGATGTGTGTTCATGCCTTTAAACATATTTACAGAACAGTAATTCATCTAGATACAGGTGGAAGTCAGACCTTAACAGTTTTTTCTGCCTCCTGCTTTGAATGTGTTCATGTCTCTCCATCACCTGACGCCTGGGCTGCCTCTGTGTGTTTCTCTTTACTCCTTCAACTGTTTCTTTAAATCTTGAATCAGTTGCACCTTCTTCCTTTTCAATCACTTCTTTACTTTCTCCTTGTTTTTCTTTCAACACCATTAAGTTACATCCTGCAATTCTTCCTCACTTCTGTCTCCTCTCTCCTGATTTCTTCACTCACTCTGAAAATGTAAAAGCTTTCCTTTAATAAATCTGACAGCAGGGCCGGCTCTAGACATGTTGGTGCCCTAGGAGAGATTAGGATTTGGTGCCTCCCCCCAAACCACATTACCCCACCAGTACTGCCTCATCACCACCCTGTCATACATTGAGGAGCAGGTGGACCCAAATGCAGAGACCAGAAAGCAGGGCTGAAGAAAAGCGTCTTTATTTCAACGACTGGCAGGAAAAAAACAAAAGCAGGATGAGCTGAGTAGAACAAGATACAAAAATAAAATCGACTGAGCAGGAAACTGAACAAACAAGACAGAACAGAATTGACTAACTGAACAGACGACTCGACAAAGACTGAACTGAAAACTGAACTTCAATACAAACTGAAGTAATCAGACAACAAGGAACAGGTGGCACAATACAAGGGCAGGCTGGGAGCTGATAGGCTGGGGAAGACACTAGGAGCAGGGCAGGACCGACGAGGCTACTGCAGGGCAGGTGAGAGGAGGAGCACATGAAAACAGGAGGAGTGAAGGAACACACAAGAGAAACACAGAGCAAAGTAAAACCCAGAAAACACAACAGCACTCAATAACAAGCCAGCATAAATCAAACTGTCTCTGAATAAATCAACCTAGGTACACAGCACTACAAGCTAACCAATTATCTAATACAGTCTTTCAAAGATACAACTCAAATAACATGAATGAGCAAAAAGACTGGACAACACAAGTGTAACACAGAAAACCAAAAGAAGAAAAAACACAAAGAGCCCAAACCATGAGTCCATGACACACCCGCTCATTCTACAGTAAAAATATGGACAACAAACATCAGACACCACAATGGTTTCAAGACAAAAATATAGATTTTTATAAATTACAATTACTTTTCAAACAAACAAATCACGTTTCAAAGAATGAATCAATTGTTAAATATTACTATTATTAACTACCTTTACCTATTACTAACATCCAAGACGCTGGCACTTGGTTATTGATAGATTACACTGGATAGATGACTCCTTCCATGATGTCATGTGCCCACAATGTTCTGGGGTTTCATTTATAAAACAGTGTGTAGGATCCATACTAAAATTGTACGTGCGCACAAAAGCCGAAAATGGCATGCACCAAAAAATAATCAGATTTATAAAACCATGCGCACACACGAATGCACGTATATTTCCCTTTATAAATCACAGTCCACCTGGAAATGTGCGCTCATGGATCAGCGTCATATCCCGCCCTCTACACGCCCACATTCAACCATAAATGGTCGATGCAAAAGCCTTCATGAATATTCATGTACATGTGTTTCTTTCGCCGCACCAATCACTCTCTCTGTCTTTAGACGCCTGGCCAATCAGTGTTGAGAGTCAGTGTATCAGAGCCTCTCTTGTCACTTGTGCTCAGCAGCAGCAGAGGAAGGACCGCAACAGGCATGAACAGACATTTAACCTTTTATTTCCCCGTTTTCACACGTATTGAAATTATGTGTGTAACCCAAAACAACCATATACAACCTCAATAAACATTCCTGTGGATTGTTAAGTCAGACATCTCTGGTTAAATGTTTAACACACCCTGCAGTGGGCCAGCTCCCAGTTAACCAGTATAAGTAGTTTTTACACCACTCACTCAATATGTAAAATACAATAAACACTATATTAGTTTATATTTACTCCAAAATCCAGCATACAGGTATTTCTCTAATTGACACAGTGAGCACAGGTGGTGAAGATGAGCCGGTGAGGTGACTGGAGAAGGCAGAGTGTGTGTGGCAGCCACCGCTGTGTCTCCAGTGTCTCTGTGCTTGACAATACAGCCGTGTTTACTGTAGCCATTTTACACATATAAACTACATGGGAACTCATACTTGGTGATATATGCACAGTATAACCAAATATTAAAAATCTATAATTGATGTTTGATATTAAGTCAAATGAAATGTGTGAGAGGATTATTATACAATCTGCCTTCAATTCACTTCAATTCTGCGTCGTCGATTTCCCCTGTCTCTAAAATGTTCCTACGCATGGGTAAGAGTTTAGGTGCAGGTGCGCACATTGTCCCATCAAGTTTGTTTTCATAGATCACAACTTTTGCTTGGGAAGTGGCGTACGCCTCTTTCAGGCCCCGTTCCTGCTTACTCAACAAATGAGATCCCTGGACTGTTCTCGTGGGTTTTGAGTATTTCACTGCAATTTTTCCAGTCATTAAATCAATTACTGATTAGTTTGTAGTTTTTTTGTGAGAACAGGTTGCAGCAGAAGCAGTAAAGACTTTTTTTAATTTTTTCTTGGAATATACCCAACCAACTTCTCTTGATTTTCTCTCCATTCGCTTATTTTCTGTAGAAGTGGTGGTGATGGGAACTTCTCCCATCCTCTCATTTTGTAAATGTACAGTCTTATTTTAGCTGATATGGCCTCTGCTGACTATCTCTGTCCTCACCATATCAGACAGGGCTGCCAGTCAGCAGGATCTATAGCTGCTGCCTTGATGGACTCACATACTTCAGGATCTGTTCCAGTTGATGGTGTCTGCAGGCTTTAGAGTAGTAGAAGTGTCTGTTGTGTCTGTTGTTGCTTCACCTGCAGGTAAATCTAAACATACATGCAAATATAGTTATTAATCCTTTAGTAAGGACACACAATGATTCATAAATGACAACACATCAGACAATAAACACATCTGAAGCATAAATTATAGATAACGGTTGACCAGAACTGTTCAATTACATGAGTGAAAAAAGGTGAAGAATCCAAGTTTAAATTATTTTAGATGGAATAAGTTATTCTAGCTTTAATGTGTCCTGTAGACAACTTGAATGAATATAGATGGTTGCAGTCTAATATTGATTAGTATTTAAGTTAGCTATGTGTCCTTTTTAATATAGAAATTATATTTATGATTCAATATATTTTATTGCGCTAGTGATACCATGATAACACAAGTATGTAAGAAACCATTTAATAATAGATAATATTGATATTTGACTTGAATATAACAAGCTGTAACTGTGACATTCAAATAATAATAATAATAATAACAATAATAAAGACAACATAGCAGTGTATTATCAGTTACACAGAGACCACAAATAAGTGGCTGAACTGACCTGCTTCAGAGAGTGGTGTAGATGGGAGATCAGATGTAACTTCTCCAGCAGCTGGAGGCTTCTGCAGATATTTCCTGAGTGCATCTGGACAGTTATAGAGTAGATATCAGCCTGTTACAAGCAAAAACATGTAGCTGCAAAGTAGACAAACAACTGCTGCAGCCTGTTGCACCAGCTGTGTGTCAGTTCAAACTTAGTTATAACGTAAATTATTATCACTAAGTTGTGATTTATGCATCACTAAAATAAAAGCTTTCACCACGGAGATAAGTTACAACATAACTCTAATTGCTGCCATTTAGCAACACAGTAATCCAGTAGAGACCTAATTTATTGATATGATATTTCACTATTGATCCAGTTTACTACAATGTGCTACGATGCCAAGTGGCTCATGCCAGCTTACACATAGTTGGTGCAACCCAGTGCAGAAATCTATGTTTTTATGGATATAGCGTTAGCCATTATCACTGATATTGGTCAGTGAAATTTCAGCACAAAGCCTTACGTTGTAGGAAGGAGCAGTTATCCAGATAGCTCGCTACTGGCTTGTCATTCAGTCTCATATCCTTCAATCTGTAACGATATGTGAGTCCAGCAGCTATCGTAGCATCATTATCTAGCATTAGCTTTATTGCTACTTAGCTAGCTATGTTAACATTAGACGACATACCTTATATTGGGCTTTCTGTTCCTCCTCCTCTTTTCTCCGTTTTCTTTCTTGTGCATCTGAAGGTTTGGACCTTTTCATTATGTAATAAAATGTGAATATCTGCCTCTTGACATCTCGTCACAGACTTTGTCTGTGATGCATCATCCCTCTTTTTCAGTGTGCACAGTAGAGGTGCAGAGCAGATGAAACATTGTGAGGATTTTTTTGTGACTTTTAACTTGTGTGGTGGGACAAGTAAATTTCTTTTCCATTTGTCGTATAAAGAAATCGGACAAGCCTTAAAGTCGAGCCGTAAACTCTGAATTTATTCTTTTTTTAAAAATAAATTCAGAACAGGATTAGAATTTATTTTTATTACAAATATAACTAAACATTGTTTCTAGAGCAGCAACAGTAAATGGTAAATGGACTGTACTTGTATAGCGCCTTTCTAGCCTTCCGACCACTCAAAGCGCTTTTACACCGCGAATCACATTCACCCATTTACACACATTCATACGCTGAATGGGTACAGGGGCTACCATGCAAGGTCCCAACCTGCCCATCACAGGAAATCTAATCATTCACACACATTCACACACTGATGGCACAGCCATCAGGAGCAATTTGGGTTTAAGTATCTTGCCCAAGGACACATCGACATGCGGACTGGAGGAGCCGGGAATCGAACCGCCAATCTTCCGATTAGTGGACGACCCGCTCCTGACCCTACCTCCTGAGCCACAGCCGCCCAGCTGCAACAGTCATGTTTACAACAGCAAAGTCACTTTATAAACTCAATAATATCTCTGGAAACAAATGTAAAATGTCAATAAAATAAATAATATTCCTGACATGAAAATACTGAGTGAAGTTTAGAAAGAAAGAAGAAGACAGACATCAGTCAGTATCAGTCCTTCCTCCTGTCCTCCTCCTCCCTCTGCTGCTGATGTGATTGACTGCTGCAGATACCGCTGGTAGAGAGGAGAGGCTGCTTTGTCTCAGCCAGCAGCTGAGTTTACAAGAATGAGCCAAATTTGAAGATTGGTGGCAAACTAAGCTAAACAGTTAGACTACATACAGACAGCTTTAGTTTTAGCTTGTTGCTAACAATTAGCTATTAGCCGAGCTAGCGCACTGTGGTTGTGTAAAACATAGCAGCGGTGGATGAGAGACTGCGGACAGAGCAGTTGAAAATATCACTTTTCTACATGTTTATGCTTGTTGATCAGGTGTATTGATAGAGTATTGGCTTTTTACTCGCTAAGGTGTTATTGCACTTAAGAAGTAACGAGCGTAGTTGTCGTCAACTCGAGTAATCTTCACTTCACATGTGATCTGCTGTTCACTGACTTTGCTGTGTGTGTGTGTCTGTGTGTTTGTGTGTGTGTGAGTGTGTCTGTGTGCGTGTCTGTGTGTGTGTGTGTCTGTGTGCGTGTCTGTGTGTTTGTGTGTGTCTGTGTGTTTGTGTGTGTCTGTGCGTTTGTGTGTGTGTGTGTCTGTTTGTGTGTGTGTGTTTGTGTGTGTGAGTGTGTGTGTGTCTGTGTTTTTGTGTGTGCGTGTGTTTGTGTGTGTCTGTGTGTGTGTGTGTCTGTGTGTGTGTGTGTGTCTGTGTTTGTGTGTGTGTGTTTGTGTGTGTGAGTGTGTGTCTGTGTTTGTGTGCGTGTGTTTGTGTGTGTGTCTGTCTGTGTGTGTTTGTGTGTGAGTGTGTGTTTGTGTGTGTCTGTGCGTGTTTGTGTGTGTGCGTGTCTGTGTGTGTGTGTGTGTGTGTCTGTGTTTGTGTGTGTGTGTTTGTGTGTGTGTGTGTCTGTGCGTGTTTGTGTGTGTGTGTGTCTGTGTGTTTGTTTGTGTGTGTCTGTGTGTGTGTGTGTGTCTGTGTCTGTGCGTGTGTTTGTGTGTCTGTGTCTTTGTGTTTGTGTGTGTGTGTGTGGAGGAGAGGCTGCAGTTTGAGAATAAATTACACCAAAACATTAAAAAGTGCTGATAAAAGAACCGGTAACATCGGAGCTTATCAATACTACAGTCTTTAATCATTTATCCTCGGGGCTCGTTTAATACCGGGTTTCGGTACCCATCCCTACAGAGAAATAAGTGCACATTAAATAAAACTGCCATACCTTTGATTATTTTGAAGGAAACAGACGTATAAATCGATGCATAAACAACCGCAGGAAGCTGGAACAAGCGTTGATGTCTGGAACAACGAGTGTCTCTTTCCCTCGCCGTTTAATCGTTTACAAAGTGAAAAAAGCAGAAATGTGGTGGCAGAGTAAAATCTTTTTTGTGTTAGTGGTAAAAATAAACAGACTATGATGGAACAAATAATTCACTTTTGATGGAAATCCGTCTGTAGACGGAGCTCTTGCACCCATGTAATCTGCTTCTAACGCTACATGATTTCTTCTTTATTCAGATTGAAGAGCTGCAGTTTGTCAGAGATCAGCTGTGCTTCTCTGCTCTCAGCTCTGAAGTCCAACCCCTCCCACCTGAGAGAGCTGGATCTGACTGACAACGAGAGTCGGGACGGTTCAGAAAAGAATCTGCAGTTTGATTTTCTGGAGAGTCCAGACTGTAGACTGGAGACTCTGAGGTCAGACACCATTTCTTACTTCTGTGCTGAGATTAATATGATGTGAAAGTTGTGGTGACACTAAACTGCAGACATAAGGATGATTTTTATCAGGTAAAATCTCCTTCAGATTTACACATTCAAATGTTGTTTTCAAACATTTAAATAGTATTTAAAGCCTCCCTCCAGTGTATTTTGGCATTTTTGAGATATTTCATATTTTTCTGAGTCATTTTCTGACCATGTTGATTAGCCACAATGTTCACCAAATATTTGTGGACAAATAACTTCATTTTGTGCTCAAAGATCAAAAATGTCAGCTGTTGTTAAAACTGAACAATGACGTATGACTATAGTAGAACGCTGCAGTCATTCGTCATCCTCATAAAATCCCTTTGTTTTTGTGAGCGTCACATAGGCTACTGATACAGTATCAGGCGCCTGTGTTTCATACTAAATAGTCTACTGGATGCAGACGTGCTGCAACAACAGATTAATGCTTCAAATATAAATCATTTATTTCAGTTAAACACTCTCCAACCAACATGTGCTCAGAAAATAAGGTTTAATGTGGTTAAAGCAGGAAAGTCAGTAAATCAGTGTGCAGTGATGTATAAATGAATGTGGGTGATTGTTACAGTATCTGTTGTCCACAGCTGTTTATACTGTATGAAAAGCTTCTCCTTCACTTGATTAAATCCCTGCAGCATCTGAAGTCAGCAGGACTGATATGTTGATAAATCTGCAGCCTCTGAGAAGTGCTGCGCCAGAGCGCAGTGCCGTTACGCACCACCGTTCACTGTGTTTACCTTCATTAAATCTCCTGATGACACCAGGCTGCTACAGTAGAAACACACACACCTCTACACACATCAGACTGGTCGGTTATAACTCGATATTCTGCTTTTTTATGAAGGAGACGTCGGGTTAGCGGGGCTCATCAGCCTCTTTTTCAATTTTTTTTTTTAGCCAAAGTAGCGTCTCATGTTTTATCCTTGAGACACATTACGATGCAAACGCTGTTGTGTAACATTAATTACTAAACTATGTCACCGTGTACAAGGTGAGATACATTAGGCTGTAATTATTGCTGAAATAGCATTAGTTCGTCAGTAAACAGCTTCACCAAATACTTTTTTACATTTTTTTAAAAATTTCTATTGTTATTATATTAACTGATGAAAAAACTGCTCCATCTGTCTTTGGCTGCAGATTTGTGGTGATGTGTGTTCATGTCGTGACGCTCTGAACCATCCAGACATTTCCTGAAGAAAAGCTTTCCGTTTGTTGAGCTGTCGTTATCACGTTTAACTGTGATTGGCACAAGTGTTTCACAGCTATGAGACCAGTGATGTGACTGGCTGAGAGAGTAATTATTAATCACCACACCAGTTGATCTATATTCACTCAGCCCTTTTACACGTTGCACTGCTGCGCATACATGAACCAAAACAGCAGGTGACAGGTGCGCATGCAGGGCTCCACATTAACTTTTTGAGGCACTTGTCCTTCAGACAAGTAAATTTATCTTTCACTTGTCCATGTGTGACAGATGTGGTGAGGACATGTAACGAGACGACTCAAAGGATTGGTTTCCAGCCTCTTTTTGCTCCTGCAGAAGACAATGTAACACATATGAATCACCTTCTGGTGTCTCCTGCACATCTGCTCCTAAACATGCAAAATAACAGAATTTACACCAGGAAATAGATGCTAAAATCTCTGCAGCGCTACGTTGACTACATGACGCAGGGCAGCCTGCCGTAATACAAATGGCACCAAGAAAGTTAAACAAAAGCATCTACAAAACTCATATTAACAGTCAAAACAACATGAAACAGCTAGTTAAAGTAAGAGTATTAACAGTAAACAATATGCATTAAATGTTACAACATAAACGGTTCAATTTCCATAGAAAACAATAAAATAGCGCAGCAGCATTTTTCCACACAACTTACCCTCAGCAATGCAAAACAGCTCTGTGAGGGACAGAAGGGACGATGTGCAGCAAGGTCATTTCCACAGGAAACATTCATGAATAAAAATTCCTCATTGAGATAAAATTCACAAACACAAATTAGAAATAAGAATTATTAAAGTGTCTTTTTTAACTGTCACACATCCACAAAAGTCACTTGTCAGAGTAAAAATGACAATAATTAACTTTTTCATTTTGTTTGTGAACGTAGAAATCAGACCAACAAACAGTTGAAAGCATCCAAACAGTGTTAACATATAAATGATTCAATTTATGAATTTTATTCAAGCCATTACTTCCCTGTTAATGATCTTTTCATTTGATCCTGAATTGTGAAGCACTTTGTAAAGTCTGTTTCAATATGAGCTCTATAGATTAATTATTGATCATCCTTCTGACGTTTAATAATAATGATTGACAGTGTTTCTACTAGGATTGTTTTCAGGGGGGGTGGTAGGCCCCCTGAAACTACTAGTTATGTTACGGAGCAGGCGTGTCACAGATACGGATACGCGGTGTCGACAGTGTCGTCATAGATACGCAGTAAGGCGGTTGTCTGTATCGCTGTATTTCTCTACACTGAGCTGAAATGAAACAAGTGCACAAAAAATAGGTAAATAAATATTTAACAAATATTATCAATATTTATTAACCTAAGTTTTAAATATTAAAAGTATTTATTTACAACACATAAATAAACGTAGGCCTTATGGATGATAGATGGACCAATCAGTCTCTATCTGAAAAACAAATCTGGATTCTCAGCCTCTATATGGTCCTTAATATAGATCAATGTTTGTAATATAACAACATAACAAAAGTGACTGATGGGGAATGAATTTGTTTCAACTTAAAGCCAAATCAAGACAACAGTTTGACTTATAAATGAATCAGATGAATCAGCATTTTGTTTCCTAATAACTGAAAGTGTCAGTTTTAGTGCTGTGTTTACAACAGTTACTGAGGTCAACGACCTTCTAACAGCTGAAGAAAACATCATGTTAACAGAGTTGTTGTGTAGTGTTAGTACCTGTGTTAAAACATCTGTAAGTCCTTTTATAGCAGGTTTGAATCTTGTGCTTTGACTTTTGTTTGTTAGGATGTCCTTTAGTTTGGATAACAGATTGTGCCTTTAAACATATTTACAGAACAGTAATTCATCTAGATACAGGTAGAAGTCAGACCTTAACAGTTTTTTCTGCCTCCTGCTTTGAATGTGTTCATGTCTCTCCATCACCTGACGCCTGGGCTGCCTCTGTGTGTTTCTCTTTACTCCTTCAACTGTTTCTTTAAATCTTGAATCAGTTGCACCTTCTTCCTTTTCAATCACTTCTTTACTTTCTCCATGTTTTTCTTTCAACACCATTAAGTTACATCCTGCAATTCTTCCTCACTTGTGTCTCCTCTCTCCTGATTTCTTCACTCACTCTGAAAATGTAAAAGCTTTCCTTTAATAAATCTGACAGCAGGGCCGGCTCTAGACATGTTGGTGCCCTAGGAGAGATCAGGATTTGGTGCCCCCCCCAACCACATTACCCCACCAGTACTGCCTCATCACCACCCTGTCATACATTGAGGAGCAGGTGGACCCAAATGCAGAGACCAGAAAGCAGGGCTGAAGAAAAGCGTCTTTATTTCAACGACTGGCAGGAAAAAACAAAAGCAGGATGAGCTGAGTAGAACAAGATACAAAAAAAAAATCGACTGAGCAGGAAACTGAACTTCAATACAAACTGAAGTAATCAGACAACAAGGAACAGGTGGCACAATACAAGGGCAGGCTGGGAGCTGATAGGCTGGGGAAGACACTAGGAGCAGGGCAGGACCCACGAGGCTACTGCAGGGCAGGTGAGAGGAGGAGCACATGAAAACAGGAGGAGTGAAGGAACACAAGAGAAACACAGAGCAAAGTAAAACCCAGAAAACACAACAGCACTCAATAACAAGCCAGCATAAATCAAACTGTCTCTGAATAAATCAACCTAGGTACACAGCACTACAAGCTAACCAATAATCTAATACAGTCTTTCAAAGATACAACTCAAATAACATGAATGAGCAAAAAGACTGGACAACACAAGTGTAACACAGAAAACCAAAAGAAGAAAAAACACAAAGAGCCCAAACCATGAGTCCATGACACACCCGCTCATTCTACAGTAAAAATATGGACAACAAACATCAGACACCACAATGGTTTCAAGATGAAAATATAGATTTTTAGAAATTACAATTACTTTTCAAACAAACAAATCACGTTTCAAAGAATGAATCAATTGTTAAATATTACTATTATTAACTACCTTTACCTATTACTAACATCCAAGACGCTGGCACTTGGTTATTGATAGATTACACTGGATAGATGACTCCTTCCATGATGTCATGTGCCCACAATGTTCTGGGGTTTCATTTATAAAACAGTGTGTAGGATCCACACTAAAATTGTACGTGCGCACAAAAGCCGAAAATGGCGTGCACCGAAAAATAATCAGATTTATAAAACCATGCGTACACACGAATACACGTATATTTCTCTTTATAAATCACAGTCCACCTGGAAATGTGCGCTCATGGATCAGCGTCATATCCCGCCCTCTACACGCCCACATTCAACCATAAATGGTGGATGCAAAAGCCTTCATGAATATTCATGTACATGTGTTTCTTTCGCCGCACCAATCACTCTCTCTGTCTTTAGACGCCTGGCCAATCAGTGTTGAGAGTCAGTGTATCAGAGCCTCACTTGTCACTTGTGCTCAGCAGCAGCAGAGGAAGGACCGCAACAGGCATGAACAGACATTTAACCTTTTATTTCCCCGTTTTCACACGTATTGAAATTATGTGTGTAACCCAAAACAACCATATACAACCTCAATAAACATTCCTGTGGATTGTTAAGTCAGACATCTCTGGTTAAATGTTTAACACACCCTGCAGTGGGCCAGCTCCCAGTTAACCAGTATAAGTAGTTTTTACACCACTCACTCAATATGTAAAATACAATAAACACTATATTAGTTTATATTTACTCCAAAATCCAGCATACAGGTATTTCTCTAATTGACACAGTGAGCACAGGTGGTGAAGATGAGCCGGTGAGGTGACTGGAGAAGGCAGAGTGTGTGTGGCAGCCACCGCTGTGTCTCCAGTGTCTCTGTGCTTGACAATACAGCCGTGTTTACTGTAGCCATTTTACACATATAAACTACATGGGAACTCATACTTGGTGATATATGCACAGTATAACCAAATATTAAAAATCTATAATTGATGTTTGATATTAAGTCAAATGAAATGTGTGAGAGGATTATTATACAATCTGCCTTCAATTCACTTCAATTCTGCGTCGTCGATTTCCCCTGTCTCTAAAATGTTCCTACGCATGGGTAAGAGTTTAGGTGCAGGTGCGCACATTGTCCCATCAAGTTTGTTTTCATAGATCACAACTTTTGCTTGGGAAGTGGCGTACGCCTCTTTCAGGTCCGTTCCTGCTTACTCAACAAATGAGAT
The DNA here is from genome assembly GCF_914725855.1 of Thunnus albacares. NCBI lineage: Eukaryota > Metazoa > Chordata > Actinopteri > Scombriformes > Scombridae > Thunnus > Thunnus albacares. The sequence goes on from NC_058129.1 coordinate 14,634,159, forward strand.
CCCTGGACTGTTCTCGTGGGTTTTGAGTATTTCACTGCAATTTTTCCAGTCATTAAATCAATTACTGATTAGTTTGTAGTTTTTTTGTGAGAACAGGTTGCAGCAGAAGCAGTAAAGACTTTTTAAAAATTTTTTCTTGGAGTATACCCAACCAACTTCTCTTGATTTTCTCTCCATTCGCTTATTTTCTGTAGAAGTGGTGGTGATGGGAACTTCTCCCATCCTCTCATTTTGTAAATGTACAGTCTTATTTTAGCTGATATGGCCTCTGCTGACTATCTCTGTCCTCACCATATCAGACAGGGCTGCCAGTCAGCAGGATCTATAGCTGCTGCCTTGATGGACTCACATACTTCAGGATCTGTTCCAGTTGATGGTGTCTGCAGGCTGTAGAGTAGTAGAAGTGTCTGTTGTGTCTGTTGTTGCTTCACCTGCAGTTAAATCTAAACATACATGTAAATATAGTTATGAATCCTTTAGTAAGGACACACAATGATTCATAAATGACAACACATCAGACAATAAACACATCTGAAGCATAAATTATAGATAACAGTTGACCAGAACTGTTCAATTACATGAGTGAAAAAAGGTCAAGAATCCTAGTTTAAATTATTTTAGATGGAATAAGTTATTCTAGCTTTAATGTGTCCTGTAGACAACTTGAATAAATATAGATGGTTGCAGTCTAATATTGATTAGTATTTAAGTTAGCTATGTTCCCTTTATAATATAGAAATTATATTTATGATTCAATATATTTTATTACTAGTGATACCATGATAACACAAGTATGTAAAAAACCATTTAATAAAAGATTGATATTTGACTTGAAATTAACAAGGTGTAACTGTGACATTCAAATAGCAATAATACTACTAATAATAAATATATTAATAATAATAATAATAATAAAGACAACATGGCAGTGTATTATCAGTTACACAGAGACCACAAATAAGTGGCTGAACTGACCTGCTTCAGAGAGTGGTGTAGATGGGAGATCAGATGTAACTTCTCCAGCAGCTGGAGGCTTCTGCAGATATTTCCTGAGTGCATCTGGACAGTTATAGAGTAGATATCAGCCTGTTACAAGCAAAAACATGTAGCTGCAGAGTAGACAAACAACTGCTGCAGCCTGTTGCACCAGCTGTGTGTCAGTTCAAACTTAGTTATAACGTAAATTATTATCACTAAGTTGTGATTTATGCATCACTAAAATAAAAGCTTTCACCACGGAGATAAGTTACAACATAACTGTAATTGCTGCCATTTAGCAACACAGTAATCCAGTAGAGACCTAATTTATTGATATGATATTTCACTATTGCTCCAGTTTACTACAATGTGCTACGATGCCAAGTGGCTCATGCCAGCTTACACATAGTTGGTGCAACCCAGTGCAGAAATCTATGTTTTTATGGATATAGCGTTAGCCATTATAACTGATATTGGTCAGTGAAATTTCAGCACAAAGCCTTACGTTGTAGGAAGGAGCAGTTATCCAGATAGCTCGCTACTGGCTTGTCATTCAGTCTCATATCCTTCAATCTGTAACGATATGTGAGTCCAGCAGCTATCGTAGCATCATTATCTAGCATTAGCTTTATTGCTACTTAGCTAGCTATGTTAACATTAGACGACATACCTCTATATTGGACTTTCTTTTCCTCCTCCTCTTTTCTCCGTTTTCTTTCTTGTGCATCTGAAGGTTTGGACCTTTTCATTATGTAATAAAATGTGAATATCTGCCTCTTGATATCTCGTCACAGATTTTGTCTGTCTGTGATGCATCATCCCTCTTTTTCAGTGCGCACAGTAGAGGTGCAGAGCAGATGAAACATTGTGAGGATTTTTTTTGTGACTTTTAACTTGTGTGGTGGGACAAGTAAATTTCTTTTCCATTTGTCGTATAAAGAAATCGGACAAGCCTTAAAGTTGAGCCGTAAATTCTGTTCTGAATTTATTCTTTTTTAAAAAATAAATTCAGAACAAGATTAGAATTTATTTTTTATTATAAATATAACAAAACATTGTTTCTAGAGCAGCAACAGTAAATGGTAAATGGACTGTACTTGTATAGCGCCTTTCTAGCCTTCCGACCACTCAAAGCGCTTTTACACCACGAATCACATTCACCCATTTACACACATTCATACGCTGAATGTGTACAGGGGCTACCATGCGAGGTCCCAACCTGCCCATCACAGGAAATCTCATCATTCATACATTGATGGCACAGCCATCAGGAGCAATTTGGGTTTAAGTATCTTGCCCAAGGACACATCGACATGCGGACTGGAGGAGCCGGGAATCGAACCGCCAATCTTCCGATTAGTGGACGACGCGCTCCTGACCCTACCTCCTGAGCCACAGCCGCCCAGCTGCTACAGTCATGTTTACAACAGCAAAATCACTTTATAAACTCAATTATATCTCTGAAAACAAATGTAACATGTCAATAAAATAAATAATATTCCTGACATGAAAATACTGAGTGAAGTTTAGAAAGAAAGAAGAAGACAGACATCAGTCAGTATCAGTCCTTCCTCCTGTCCTCCTCCTCCTCCCTCTGCTGCTGATGTGATTGACTGCTGCAGGTACCGCTGGTAGAGAGGAGAGGCTGCTTTGTCTCAGCCAGCAGCTGAGTTTACAAGAATGAGCCAAATTTGAAGATTGGTGGCAAACTAAGCGAAACAGTTAGACTACATACAGACAGCTTTAGTTTTAGCTTGTTGCTAACAATTAGCTATTAGCCGAGCTAGCGCGCTGTGGTTGTGTAAAACAGCAGCGGTGGATGAGAGACTGCGGACAGAGCAGTTGAAAATATTACTTTTCTACATGTTTATGCTTGTTGATCAGGTGTATTGATAGAGTATTGGCTTTTTACTCGCTAAGGTGTTATTGCACTTAAGAAGTAACGAGCGTAGTTGTGGTCAACTCGAGTAATCTTCACTTCACATGTGATCTGCTGTTCCCTGACTTTGCTGTGTGTGTGTGTTTTTGTGTGTGTGTGTCTCAGTGTTTGTGTGTGTGTGTGTGTGTGTCTGTTTGTGTGTGAGAGAGTGTGTGTTTGTGTGTGTCTGTGTTTGTGTGTGTGAGTGTGTTTGTGTGTGTGTGTGTGTGTGAGAGAGAGAGAGAGAGTGTGTTTGTGTGTGCCTTTGTGTGTGTGTGAGAGAGAGAGAGTGTGTGTGTTTGTGTGTGTCTGTGTTTATGTGTGTGTGTGTGTGAGAGAGAGAGAGAGAGTGTGTGTTTGTGTGTGTCTGTGTGTTTGTTTGTGTGTGTGTTTGTGTTTGCGTGTCTGTGTGTGTGTGTGTGTGTGTGTGTGTGTGTGTGAGAGTGTGTGTTTGTGTGTGTGTTTGTGTTTGTTTGTGTGTGTGTGTTTGTGTGTGTGTGTGAGAGTGTGTGTGTGTGTGTTTGTGTGTGTGTGTCTGTGTGTTTGTGTCTGTCTGTGTGTTTGTGTGTGTGTGTTCTTTTTGTGTGTGTGTCTGTGTGTGTTTTTGTGTGTGTGTGTATGTGTGTGTGTGTGTGTGTGTGTGTGTCTGTCTGTGTGTTTGTGTGTGTGTGTTCTTTTTGTGTGTGTGTCTGTGTGTGTTTTTGTGTGTGTGTGTGTGTGTGTGTGTGGAGGAGAGGCTGCAGTTTGAGAATAAATTACACCAAAACATTAAAAAGTGCTGATAAAAGAACCGGTAACATCGGAGTTTATCAATACTACAGTCTTTAATAATTTATCCTCGGGGCTCGTTTAATACCGGGTTTCGGTACCCATCCCTACAGAGAAATAAGTGCACATTAAATAAAACTGCCATACCTTTGATTATTTTGGAGAAAACAGACGTATAAATTTTTTGTGTTAGTGGTAAAAATAAACAGACTACGATGGAACAAATAATTCACTTTTGATGGAAGTCCGTATGTAGACGGAGCTCTTGCACCCATGTAATCTGCTTCTAACGCTACATGATTTCTTCTTTATTCAGATTGAGGTGGTGCAGTTTGTCAGAGATCAGCTGTGCTTCTCTGCTCTCAGCTCTGAAGTCCAACCCCTCCCACCTGAGAGAGCTGGATCTGAGTGACAACGAGAGTCTGAACAGATCAGGAACAAAGCTGCCATTTGATTTTCTGGAGAGTCCACACTGTAGACTGGAGACTCTGAGGTCAGACACCATTTCTTACTTCTGTGCTGAGATTAATATGATGTGAAAGTTGTGGTGACACTAAACTGCAGACATAAAGATGATTTTTATCAGGTAAAATCTCCTTCAGATTTACACATTCAAATGTTGTTTTCAAACATTTAAATACTATTTAAAGCCTCCCTCCAGTGTATTTTGGCATTTTTGAGACATTTCATATTTTTCTGAGTCATTTTCTGACCATGTTGATTAGCCACAATGTTCACCAAATATTTGTGGACAAATAACTTAATTTTGTGCTCAAAGATCAAAAATGTCAGCTGTTGTTAAAACTGAACAATGACGTATGACTATAGTAGAACGCTGCAGTCATACGTCATCCTCATAAAATCCCTTTGTTTTTGTGAGCATCACATAGGCTACTGATACAGTATCAGGCGCCTGTGTTTCATACTAAATAGTCTACTGGATGCAGACGTGCTGCAACAAGAGATTAATGCTTCAAATATAAATGATTTATTTCTATTAAACACTCTCCAACCAACATGTGCACAGAAAATAAGGTTTAATGTGGTTAAAGCAGGAAAGTCAGTAAATCAGTGTGCAGTGATGTATAAATGAATGTGGGTGATTGTTACAGTATCTGTTGTCCACAGCTGTTTATACTGTATGAAAAGCTTCTCCTTCACTTGATTAAATCCCTGCAGCATCTGAAGTCAGCAGGACTGATATGTTGATAAATCTGCAGCCTCTGAGAAGTGCTGCGCCAGAGCGCAGTGCCGTTACGCACCACCGTTCACTGTGTTTACCTTCATTAAATCTCCTGATGACACCAGGCTGCTACAGTAGAAACACACACACCTCTAGACACACACTGTTAAAACTTCCTGTAAAAACATTCAACAACTGGCAGCAGGGTTGCCATTAAGTTACTGTAAAATTAACATTTTTTTACTGTTACTAAAGTTTACGGTTTCGTGCTGTTAATGAAAAATACAGTATGATCTGGTTTTTCATGGCTTTATTAATAGAACTGTTTTTTTTCTTTTACAGTATCTTACAGTTGACAGATTTGTTTGATTGAACTATTTAGTTAGTTTTTTTTTTTACAAACATTTTAATAAACCTTTTTTTAACCTGAATGAATACTGACTTAGCAGGTTAAACACATAGGAATAGTCACAATACATACAATTAAAGACACTTTTGTTAAGAAAAAGGTTTTAATAGACCTGGTTGTCATTCTTCATAAAATCTGTGTCCAAAGCTGGCTACAAGCACATAATGCAAACCAGAACAAAATGTTCTTTAGGAATGAAGAACAGAGCTAAATCACTGATATTTCAATCATGTAATTACAATGTAAGAGAAAAAAACACAGCTTCTTATTGCACTTGACTTTTTATTTGAATATAAAGTTGGAAAGTTCACATGCAGAACAATTGCATGTTAAACAAAAAGCTGAAACAGAGCGTTCTCTCTCAAACTGTCTTTGGCTTTTTGATGGAAATAGTAGTACAAGGCACTTAGGCTCAGAAATATTGACATGATCAACTATACAGTATCACCTTTTTGACTAACAATATATTTCAAAATATGAAACAGTGTTTAGAAAACCAAAGCAGGTGACCAGAACAGAAGAGTTCAGTTGAATAAAACTGCATCATTTGCTGTTAAGCAGCTTTTAACCAGAGGACTGTTCCACAAAGCAGGATTAGAAAGTTAGGCAGATAAGTGTGAAAAGATGACATCATCATGATAGTGTTTTGAATCTGTAAAGCAACATTTGAATGAGCTATTTGGATATGATTCAATTATGATTCACAATTCAAGTTCATGATAACAAACCAAATTTCAGCAGTTTTACCATTTTTAAAGTCATGTGGTAAACTTACTAACCTTGCTTTGTGGAGCAGCAACAGTTACAGACAACTGAGCTACATCACAGAATTACAAGCAAACTCTCAGATAATATCTGGCTCTATATCATGTAACATCTGAATATACTGGAGATATTGTCCAGCCTTAAGGCATATCAGTGGTACAAATAAAAAGATGAACATTACATAAATAAAAGATGTTTTGTCAATATAATGCTGTCTGTCAAAAACAGTTGAAATATAAATGAAAATATAATGAACAGCAGCAGACATGTTACATCATGTCCAAATATGAACTGTATGTCAGGCTCTAACAAGGAACACGGTTAAGTGCAGAAGTCCAAGTATTGGGCGATGGCAGGGGAGTGAGTTAGTTAATGACTTATGGCCCAGTCAAAGACACCAGTTCTCCCAGTCTAGCCTTGGTAGCCCTCTGACTGTGTGTGTGTGTGTGTGTGTGTGTGTGTGTGTGTGTGTGTGTGTGTTGTGTGTTGTGTGTTGTGTGTGTGTTGTGTGTGTGAGATTGAGAGGGAGAAAGAATTAGACGAATGAGACCAGCTGGTGTTTTGATAAATAGAAGCGAGTAATGGGATTGAGTAATCTCACCATCCTAAATGAAGTCCCACTTGAAGTCCATGAGTTTCCTCAGCAGAGTGGATACAAACTTTCAAACATTCAGATCTTTGTTTTAAATCAGTTTTGATAATATTAAAACATCTGTGACCACATAGACTTTATACTGATCCACACTGAGCATCTTTTTGTTCTTCATATTTAATATAAGATGAAAAAGCTGCACTGGCTAATTCACTGTTAAGTCACTGTGTGTTTATTGAAGTAGCAGCATGTTGTCATTAATATTAATGAAGCTCTTTTTCACTGTTTGTATTTGACAGTTTTTAACCTGCATCCTGTTGGGTTCAGGTGTTTGGAGTTTCCATTTTCTAAACTTGTTCATTCTAAACCTTCTTCAGCTCTGAACAGATTATGAAACATTGAATGATTTCAAACACAATAATCTGCTTCTAACGCTACATGATTTCTTCTTTATTCAGATTGTGGGACTGCAGGTTGTCAGAGATCAGCTGTGCTTCTCTGGTCTCAGCTCTTAAGTCCAACCCCCCCCATCTGAGAGAGCTGGATCTGAGAGGAAACTCCTTGAGTTCTTCAGACAAGAAGCTGCTGTCTGATCTTAAGGAGAGTCCAGACTGTAGACTGAAGACTCTGAGGTCAGTAGAGAGTTGGAGTCAGTCCGTGCTGGTTTCAGCAGTTTTGTATTAAACACAGTTAGTATCAAAGCAAAGATCCAGTATTTCCTGGTGAACCTCCAACCTTCTCAGTGGCTGCTTTCCTCAGTGAAGCTGTGAGAGGAGAACGATGACAGGCTTCAGGATCGGACACAACGACAGAGAGAGAGAGAACAGTCAGCCGATCAGATCAGCCAGAAGCTTGTTGTAATCACGTGTTTGAGTCGATGTGAAGACGACTGTTGTTGTTGTTGTTCATGTCTGCAAGGAAATAAAGCTGGATTACAGCTGACAGCCTTACAAGATGTATAGAGACAGTGGTCCTCATTCATCCAACTGTCGTACCATCAAATCTGATCTGAAAGTGTTTGTTCTCTCATTTCAACACTAAAGAATTGATCAGTTCATCTTTGTCAGAGCTCTAAGATCAGTCTGACTGAAGCCTGCAAATCACTGGCTCTGATTTCACAGAACCATCATTACGTTTAGTAACCATGTGGTCTTTATACAGACCAGAACCTCTGCTGAAGTCCAGGAATCACATCTTTATATCTGTCCATCACTTATTTTGTTTTCTCCAAATATTTTCAATGACAGCCTCCATTTTTATTTGTCAAATGATGTTTCAAAAGCAGATAAGATGTTGATCAACACACAGAGACTCTTGCTTTCACTTTAACAGCAGGTCACATGTAACAACAGTAAATGTGTCACTAAAGTGTTTGTGCAGTAATGATGTGTTCATGACTCTCTGCACTTTATTTCCTCTGTGTACTTCAGTGAAATCTGCAGAGTAAACAGACTTGATGCCAAAAGTCTCTGCAGGTGTGTGAGATCGGAGCTCAGTGTGTTCACTCCAACACGTTAACATGAGAGCTGAGAGGAAGCAGGCTACGCTGCACAGCTGCTCCACTTCTGGTCTGAACAGCACTGAAGTCCCTGCTGGTCTTTATACTGGATGTGCTGCATCACTGACTGACAGCTGATGAAGTGAGTCTCACTAAACACTGATTTATGACCTCTGTTGTTTCTTCTTCTTTCATCAGCTACTTTGAGTGATGATCCCTGTCAGAGTGAGTGAACATCCAGGAGTTCGTGTTGAGAGAGGATCAGCTGTATCCTGATGATCCAGAGAGGTTGAAGCAGCAGCAGCAGCAGCTTGTGTGTAGAGAGACTCTGACTGGGCCATGTTACTGGGAGGTAGAGTGGAGAGGAGAGCTTCATCCAGCAGTGACTGACAGAGGAATCAGAAGAAGTGGAGATGAGTCTCAGTGCTGCAGTCTGAACTGATCTGAGAACAGCTCCACTGTCACACACAAAGTCCACCATCATCCCTGTGTGTTCCTCTGGATCTGACAGAGTATCATCAGTGTATCTGGACTGCTCTGCTGCTGCTCTGTCCTTCTACACAGTCTCTGCAGACACACCCAGACTCCTCCACTCAACCACCTCCTCCACCCTCCTCCTGGACCTGAGTCTCAGTCTGGATTTTGGTCCATGTGGATCATCTCCAGCAGAGGCTTGTTTAGTAAGACTTTCCTGCCTTTGTATATAAGTTGCATATATGTTTTAAATGTATATAAGTTTTAAATGTCTCTTTACTGTCAGACATGTGACCATCTGTATCTGTCGAAACCAGAGTGACACTGCAGATTATTGCAGAATCACTTGACACTATAACCGTTAATTTACAGGATTGTACATATCAGAGAATATCGACGTGTATTATATATCAATATATGATATTGAGTAGGCTAGTAGTGTGATGTGTGAAACAAACATCCCTCAGGATTATGTGAGATCTGTCAAATAGAGGAATCAGTGCAGCATGTAATTTTTCACTGTCATAAATACTCTTGAGAACGAGAAACATTAAAGAGGGAAATCAGGAAGCTTGAAGTGGAAGAAATGAGTCTAAAAATGTATTGGCCATCAGGTTAGTGAGTCTATTTCATTATATGAAAGAAACTGGGCTGATCAAAAGAAATTAGTGTTCAGTGAAATATAGGAGATGAGTCATAACATTTCTGATATGCAAGAATGTTTGTTGCTTCACATCTATGAGACTCTGTGTGTTTGTTCTGTTTCATTTAATAAATAAAGATTAAACATGACAATTAACTTTAGGCTTTGTTGTTATTTGATAACCGCTAATAAATAAAACAATTTGTATAAGAGCAAATAAAATTAACTATAATAATAAAAAAAACATTAATATTGAACCCTGTATACAGTTAGCTAGTTTAGTCCAGTGGTTCCCAACCTAGGGGTCGGGCCCCTCCAAAGGGTCACCAGATAGATCTGAGGGGTCGTGAGATGATTAATGGGAGAGGAAAGAAGAAAAAACAAAGTTCTGATACACAAATCTGTTTTCAGTTTTTGGAGTTTTTCTCTAATCTTTGATTTTTGGTGAAATATTGGATCATTTGAACATTTATTGAAATGAAACCATGTGAGAAGTTTAGAGGGAAAAATCACTATTTGGTGGAGCTGTTAACAACTCATAGACATCTGACATCTGAAAAAAAAAGTTGTATGAGAGAGAGTAGCTGCACCAAAATGAGCTCCTGAATACATCTCAAACTTGGACCTAAAAAGTGGAACATTTTGCAAAATAACCTTCAAATAATCTTCAGAAAGGACTTTAAAGAAGAGGTAACAGTATTAATCAGCAAGAACAGAAGAGGAAATATCATCTTTGGATATAACAACTAGCTAGCTGTCAACTGCTAACTTTTTGTGTGTTGATAGTGGCAAATAATAAAAAGTCAGACTCAGACCACGTCGTGTCTTCTGCAGATGAGAGACGAGCCCCCACCACTGCCAAGAGGTTCTCGTCTTGTATGTTTGTATTGTCCTTGATTCCACCCCCTTAGTACCCCCTTAATCGGGCCCCTGCCACTCTATTTGGCTGCCGGGAGTTTTAAAAGCCAGCAGCCTGTGTGTCCGTGAATGCGTCATGTTGTCGCACACTGTCAAGTTAACGATCAAGGTGATGTGTGTGTGTTTTTTTAATCTAGGTAGGAGGTAAAGTACAAATTGGCTGCATTAAAACGCAAAGAGCGAGAGAGTAAGAAAAGCGGATCATCAAGCTAACGTTATTGCTAGCACTACTAGCCTGACAGCGGCTAACGGCCAGACTATCCAACCTCACTTTGCTGTGTGTTGAGCGGGACATAAACATCGACAAAGACAAAGTGGCACCGTGAAGGAGAGGAGGATGAAGTTTTAAAAAGGGACCGTGATATGTACAAAGTTGGTTAACCTGTTGGGATTATTTTGTTCTATGGAGGATGGTGGAAGACACAAATGGACTAATTTACACTAAACTACAGCAGGCTGAGCAGGGACAACACTTGGTGAGTGAAACATGTCACTTCCATAACTTATGGATGTTATATAATGAACTGGATCTTGTACTGGGACTGACAAGCCCGCCGAGGCTTTGAATAAGGTGGATTTCCCCAGTTTTGCATTTCTAAGTGGTTCAGTCACCTGTTGACTGTGTGGTTTGAGAATGAGCCTGTGCAGAAGCTGCTTGTTGCTTGTGAGAATTCATTCCTGCAGAAAACAAGAGTGAGTAAGTCGTGTATTTGATACATGCAGTGATACTTTATGACATGAACAAAAACTCATAAAGAAATATGTGTGAGTCATGTATCTACAGTATGATATGTGCATTGTTTCTTTTTGATGAGAACATAAATATGCTGTCTAAATGCCATCTTAGAGTTTTCTAATTGAATGTAATGTGGTTTGTTGTATTACACCACTATGAAACACTCTTTTGATAAAATGACATGTTATCCTCTGGTATACCTTATTTCTTTATAATGACCTGTCTGACTTGTCCTCTGACCACACTACTGCTATTATTAGTGCTTAGTTTTACACTTAATTTAGTTAACCTTGATAAATGTTTGAGGTCACAAGATGATAAAAAGTATCATACAAAAACGAGCAATTTCTGTTCATTTATTCAGATTTTTCTCTAATTGCGCTGCTCTTTTCTTGGGAAATACTGAATGTTTTCACCTTTTCAGGACTCAACAAAGATACAAACATCCATAATTAGTCTCTTTCTTAACTTAAATGTTGGTTATGAAGAAATCAGTCATAATGTGAGATTAATGTGTTGTTTGACTCCATGTTTTCTGCATCTCGGCACCTGTCTGTGTCACTGCCTGTGGTGTTGTAGACTGTCTGCTTTGTGTTTGATTAGACAAACCGCTGTGTCTTTTTTATATTTGAATAGGCCTTGTAGTGTTGTAGACTGCCGTGTCTATTTTATGTTGATGTTATTCCCGTGTAAGAAAGACATGATACTGAGTCAGTGCATATTTCTTTATATCTTTCAGCAAATAATGTAGCAATCAGCCTGCAGGTGAAGTCAAGTGTCATTCATATTAGTGCAAAAGTTTCACTACATCTTTGTTGTTTTTTTTGATGAATTGTGTAATCGATTGTATTATTGCTGTTATTAACATACACCTCCTGACATCCACAGCCTGTCTCACCTGTTTCCAAATTGTCAGATATAAAGACTGATATAATTCAGGCCTGCTGGTGGTAAATAAAGCTTATTTGTTCTCCAATTCTGGATTTTCAGTGTATTTCTTTTGACTATTCAGGTGTTTTGAATGTCCACCAGCTGCTGGATGCACCCAGGACTAAACTTTCTCTCCACAGCTTGTTCAATCTCAGCTCTTGGTGTAAAAATTTGCATTATTACAGTAAGTGCATTAATGAGTCTGCTGTCTTTGAGTTTTTCATCTTGTATTGTTGCAGAAGAGATTACAGCCCCTGAACATGTTCCTGTTCATATCGACTGTCAGTGTTTCAACCAGCATCATTGTTTCATCATTGCATAAGTTGTTTCAGGTTTTTTTGTGTAAAAATGCAAAACATTTAGTAGTAGTAGTGCTGATAATATAAAACTTACAAGACTGCTCTGTGATAGCTGATGTTTTTTTCTGTGGTGCTTTCAGGTGTTGTAGTAACTTGTGTCTTCTGAGTTTTGACACTCGGCTGAGGAACAGCAGCCTTTTTATTTGATGAAGCGACCAAATTTGTATTTTCCTTTTTAACTTTTAAACTCTAAAGGTAGTTAAAGGTAACTTTAACTTTTGACTGTTCTGAAAAGATGCAATCTTGAACGCCCTAATGTCCATTTTATCACACTAGCACGTGAACGCACCACAGAAATGACTCTCTAGTACACACTTTTAGTTCAGTCTTTCTTCAGCTGTACACAGTGTCATTGAAAAGGCACCTTCATAATGTAAAGACAGTTTTTATTTTCATTTTCAGCATCTTTTAACAGCATTAAAACATATTCCCATCGTTACTTCCTACAGTTCAGTGCTATTTGATTTTTAAAGCAAAGATTTAACATTGGTGACTGTTAGTTATTGAAGAATTCATTCTTTATCGTACAAAATAAACACATTAGATTTATTGTCCACCACATTCATTTCATATGTACAGAGTCTTCATACAGGCATACTGTTGAGACTTGTTGACTGTTGAGTCACCTGTGCAGGTACATCTCTGACTACATGTACACAAGGAAGCAGAAGGAGTTTACATGCAGCAGGTCAGTCAATCACAGCAATAGAATAACGCTGCCATCTGCTGGTGAAAGCAGGCTACTACTGAACAGTTTATCTGCTATTGGCTGCTCTTTGCTGTCAAGTTATTCTGAGAGATACCAATCGGTACCAAACACCAGCCAATAGCTCTAATTCACAACAGACAGACTTACACATCACTGATTTGAAGGATAATCATGCTCTCAGCTTTGGAACAACATTTCCCATAATGCTTTAGGGGGATATAAACAGGAAGTAAAGCGTTGCCATGGATTCAGCGAGTTAGCTGTGAGCTACAACTTGAGCCCCGTTTTTTTTTAGCCTATATTTGTTTACATGTTGACAAAATGGCGCCATTAAAAGTATCCCGATTTAGTTATTATCATTTCCTTTTTATTATCAGTTTGCATTGTAGCCATGAATCTACAGACATCACTGGATTACTTGATACTGAAGAAAATTTATGGGGAGCGACTTTTTTTTAAATTTCTAAGCAGATTTATGGACATTTATTCGCGATGCACATCACATATGATGATATCGTCGGGGAGTGTAAGTCACGCTGAATCTAAAAATGTGTGTAATATGTCTGTGTGTTCAGATTTTACTGAGTCCTCTGGATTATTTGGTTTTTCAATCAGTTAAAACTAATGAAAAATGCTGTTACAAGTTTCTAGAGGTCAGAGTAAAATTATATGTGATGGAGGAAAAGCAGCTTTACGCATTTGGGAAGCTGGAAGGAGGTGAAACTTCAGCTGTGCTGCTGCTGCCTCACTGTCACCACCAACAGCTGCAAGTGATCAATTAATTAAGCTGTAAAGAGGAAAATAAATATCTCTCCAGTTTTTGTTCAGTTTTCAGTAAAACTGTGCTGATGAACAAACAGTCCATTTGACTCTGTATCTCTGGTGTCTCATAAGCTTCATTGATCACATAAATACAGAAATGTGTAAACTATCTGGCAGTGATATTGTGCGACTGTTTCCTCAGATCAGGCCCTTCGTCTATGAACAAACAGACAGACACATTAGTGGAGATATTTGGAGGCGTTGAAGGTCATCGAGATGAAGTCCTGAGTGCTGTGAGTAACATCTAATCACAGCTGCCATCTGAAGAATAATCCACGAACACAGAAAAACTAGATGGCGTTTAAGATGTGTTGTTGTTGTTTTTTTTCATCCAACTGCAGGATTTTGATCTCTTGGGTGAATAAATGATGTCATGTGTGATGGACCACTCCCTAAAACTTTGGCGGATTGATTCAGAGAGAATGCAGAAAGCCGTTGGCGGATCTTACGAGTACAACCCCTCCAAGACCAACAGGTACAATCACACACAGAAGTGGGATTTTCATTGTAATGTTTTTATAGTCCATTAATAACTCCTGGATTAAATCAATCTAATCAAATCTACATACTACCAATATTGGGATCTGTACATTCCTGTCTACAGATTGCAGGAAGTTTGCTGGCAACTGGACCATCTTACTGTTAGAACAGATGGAAAGAAAATTCATACTATCAACCTAAACAGAGACTTTAAAAAGCTGAAACACCACCCTCAAGGTCAGAATAGTTCATTCTCCTTCTCTGGTGAGATATGTGTTAAGTTAGCGTTAAGGATACATACAGTATAATAATATTTTGTAGGATTTTGTGTGTTATTTGAAAAGGGCCAGTTTGTCATATTCTTGTTGGTTCTGTGTCAATTCACCCTGAATTCAAGAAATGATGAAGAGGGATGTCTATGTTCCTATTATATGAACTGCAGTTTTGATTCACTCTAACCAAGTTGACAGAAATATTGATGTTACGTGTGTGTGTGTCACAGGCCAGAGATTCAAAAAGTGTGTATTTGTGTGTTTGTGCGAGGAGATAAAAGATAGAATGTGAAAAAGAAAAAGTGCAAATCAGAGCTTTTTAAATGATGAAGGTTAACGAGCTGCATGTTTTTAGTTGTTCTGTTAATTCACTATAGTACAGTACAGAGTATTAACTCTTGAAACACAAAGCAGTTCTTTCTGTGTGTGTGTGTGTTATTCTACAGGGTTTTCTATGGGGTTGTTCTGTATTATTTTTATCAAATCAGACTCTCTCTAACTAGTCTCACGTGCTTTTACCTTCAAACTTCATTCAAATGTAAGAATGTGCAGCATCTTTATGAAATGTGCAGCATCTATTCAATTTAGCTGTTTTTAGTAATTGAAATATCAAAGTATCTTTCTTTTTTCTGTATGATGTCGCTCCCTCGCACAGGTATACGGCTAATTTGACTTCTCCACAGGAAAGCGTGTGATCACCAGGGCGGCGATGTGGGTCAATGGTCTGTTGTGTTACAATAAAAAGATCCCCAGCTCAATTAGCTCAGTGATTAACTTTCCCGCTGGCTGATTAAAAATGCTCCTGCCGTCACCCTTTACCGAGGCGCTGTCCTGACTATTGAAGCTGGTTCACTGGAAGAGTTTGGGGCTCTTGGTAATGTACTGAAACACCATCTGTCAGCTAAAGCAAGCACACTCACATTTCTCACAGAAAGTTACACCTTTTCTAGTTTGTTATTTTATATTATAATGTATTCATTCATGTATTTTTCCTGTGAAAATGTAAATGATAATTGAGTTTAATAATATGTGATTTATCTTTATCAATAATGTGACCTCATGAAGCTTATTTGGTTGGAGAAACAGTCTTGTTTCCTTATTAATTCAAACTATAGTGATATAGTTTGTGTTTTTGATAGTTTGAGTGTTAGTTTATTGGAGGGAATGTCTTCTCACTCGCTGCAACCCAGAGAGGTCAGAGGTCAGGCTAACATCTAGATCAGCACAGCTACAGCAAGTAGGATTCAGTGTATTTATAGATTATTTATATATTTATAGAAACTTTATTGACATGTTGTTTTGATCAGATGAGGTCAGACTGTTTAAAAGATTGGATTAAAATGTTATTAGTAAAACATCTTGTATTGGATTCACTTTGACGTCAGATTTCTTGCAGCACAAACATCGTCTGTATCACATTCATGACCCAAAAAAAACAAAACAAGCAGCTGCAGCACATTCAGTGTCCCCTAAAAGACCCAGTTGAGCTTTAGAGCTTGAAAATAAAGACATTTTTGGAAAGTGAGGATATTTTGTCTGCCCTTCCCTTCTTAAAGGGTCTCTTTAAGATCTGGTTTAGTGTGAAGGTTAGAATTGGGTAAGGGTCAGGTTAAGGGTCTGGGGTAGGCAATGAGTTGGGACAAGGTTAAGATAAGAAGCTATAGGGAATGTTTCAGGTTACTGCGAGTCCTCACAAGTACGGAAGTATAAGTGTGTGAGTGTGAATGTGCACCTCTGTGTGTGTTAGGACAACTCATTAAGTGTGTCGTCCTTCTGTAGAAGAATAAGGAGAGCAGGACACTATGCTGCAGTCTGCACTCAGCATGTCAGTCACACACAGCAGTCAGTAAACCATTTCCTGTTATGGGTGAGTGTATTCAGGTTTGTGTGTGAGAGAGAGACGCTACTATGCACTGTCTCCTTAGTGGAATAATTGAGTCTAAGACTTCTATTGACATATGTGTGGCACATAGGATATTAACATGCAATTGCCAACTTACTTGTGTTATTTTTTTTTATATGTTTGCACTTTATTTTACATGTTAACAGACCCTCCATTCAATGTCATATATTTCTATTTATCTGGATGGACAATGTTAGGTTCAGTGAAGCCAGATAACTAAAAGATATCCTAGGTATGTTGAACTTGCTATTTTACACGTTAACAGACCCTCCATTCAATTTCATATATTTCTATTTGGAGTGTAAAAGGCAGGAGATCAGCTGGGGGTTTATAAGCTGTGAGCCTGCGCTGCATTCTTCAGTTGGCAGTTAACGTATATTCAGTAAAGCCACGGAGGATCAGCAGACTCACACTCTTTTTTCCATCTGTTCTTTCAGGTGTGTAAATGTCATGTAAACATTTATATGTTTTATCAGTTTTTCTATTCAATGTACTGTTATATATTGTAGCGTGTAGTTTGTAGTTTGTCAGCGGTCTTTGCGCTAGCTTGGTGTCCTAAACTGGGACGAGTTGGCGCTAGCTTGCCGTTTACGATGATGGTTATCATCAAATTACACCTGTCAAAACGTCAAAGGGAGTCAGATGTAACGTTTGCTTGACTCCACTGATATATATGTATTTATAAGATTTAATGTTAGAGTGTTTTATAGTTTATATTTCTTTGTTTTATTAATTTTCTTCTAACGGTTATTAACGTTTATTTTCAGTTTGTTTCTAACGGTTAATAGAATGTAGACGGTTAGAGCCCGAACAGCTGATTAGCAGCGCTGTAGTTTACCGTTGCCAAGGCAACCACTCTATGGGCGTAACGTATGCATGCATGTAAAAAGAAACACACACACACACTCATCCTCACACTGATAAATGGATGAAGAAATCTGTGGGCTACATTCACTGCGATCATTAATAAGACTCTCTTGGATTTGTGTTATTTGAATGGAAATTAATCATAGGATTACGTTTGGTTTCTGTCTCAGGGTGAAATGTGTGTGTTTCCATGAAAGAAATGCTCATACTGTACATAGTAGCCATGGTAGATAGCACAGCAATAAAACATCAGTGGATTAAAGGGAACAAAAAGAGAAACAGATGGACCAGCATGGTCAGAGGAGAGAAATATGTACATTAATATCTTTTGAAATCACTCATTCATGTCAATATTAGTAAAACCATGAAATGAAACAATTACTGTACATGAATGTGTGCATTATTAATGTCAGCCATGTGACTTTTAGCATGAAACACGTTTGCATTCTCTGTTAGAATATGAAGGGAACCCAGATGGATTATGTAGAAATTCTGATATATTTTGATACATTTAATTTACTATTTTATCAGGCCATATGGGATCCAAAGTTATTGTAAACATAATATTGTAGGATAATACATTCACAGTCTACAGCACACAAGAGGCTGTTTCTCTCCAAATGAAATGATTAGATCTGATTTTTAAAACAGGAAACAGTTGAGCCTCTTGGGTAGCGTACCAGTGCTTGTAAAATTTGGTGATGGAGGGCTGGAGGGAAGTAGAATAAAAACAAAAGTCAATGAAGAAACTCTGTGAACATATTAAAATGTGAAAATAACAATGAATGATTAACAGCTTTCATTAAAACGCCACACCACAATATATTTTTTTCCCTCACAGCAGAGGATGTTTATTACTCTAAAGCACATGTCATTAGTATAAGGTTCTGGTATCTTTAACAGATAAATTCATGATGTGGAACACAAGTAATAAGGAGCTTTATCTGTGCTGATACTGATGCTACAGATAGTACTGGTTCACCTCTGGATAGAAGGAGAAACTGTCCTCTATAATTAACCCACAAGTGCTACAAGTGCTGTGCTATCCACTGTATAACCTGTTAGAATGAACCTCTGTGGATATAAAGAGAGGAAATAAAACTGGGAGATAACTCGTTTATGTGGCATTTCCAGGGTTGTATTTCTCATGTAGCCCTTGCTGAGAGAACAGGAAGTTTTTGCTGTTCTGCTGTCTTCGTCAAATTAAGCCATAATAATTTCTTCTAAATGCAGCCATTTGTTCACAGTACAGGTAGCAACCTAATTGCGGAGGGTAAGAGTTATTTATTTGCTGGAAATTGTTAAATGTAACAAGATCCAGTGAGAGTGCAGGTCACTGAGATGCACCAGACACTTTGATGGATGAAAGAGATGCAAAAGCAGCTATCAATCCACTCAGTGCAACACTTCCTGTAATTTAATGTCATGCTTTGAATAGAATAAACACAGTGTTTGAAATAGTAGTAAACCATCACTCAACATAACAATAACACCAGATCTCCCCTTTCAGTGATCAATACGTAGACTGCCATTGATTCATCAGACCGGTTTAGTCAAATGATGGACGCTGGTTATAAACAAACAAAAATTTTTATTCATGAATGAATGAGTGAGTGAACAGCATGAACCATATAAACAACACAAAACAGGCAGTTAACAATTAGACCACAATAATGCACATAAGTTAAAAATAAATATGTATTAAAGTCCATGAAAAAACAATTAAGAATAACCAATATGTCCTGCTAACTAAAGAACCAAATGAGTGAAACATTTCTATTTGTGGCCTTTTCTGGTGATCAAGTGCTTTAACATTTAATCTGATATCTTTGCTGTGTAATTGTAGAGTAAGTTTGTAAACATATTTTTTCTATGAAAGAGTTCTGAATATGTTGTAAAAAGTTGCCATCAGGAGAAAATGTTATGTGATAAAGTCTTTCTTTACAGTACCAAAAAAAAGAATAACCAATAAAATTAACAGCAAACAAACAGTAAACATAAATAATGTACAGATTGAGATTGATTTATATCTCTCTGACTCTGCTGTTCAAGTTTTGAGACGTAATTGCCAGCACACCTCCGTCCACATTCAACCTGAGCAGGTCTAATCAAGTAGAAACTGAACACCTGTGTGGGTGTGCAGTGCTTATGATGAGTTTTTAAGTTGTTTTAAGATAGTCTGGCATATGCAGTTGAAGCTTCTTCCCCTTTTCAAGTAACCTTCTGGTCAGAATCTAGCAGCACAAATGGTCTTTTGACTCTGCAATATACTCCTCCAGGCCAGCTGGGAGATGTAGTCCTTCAAGCATGTCCTACATCTGACCGGATGGCTCAAAAAATCTCTAAAAAAAAAAAAAAAAAGCGGCGACAGAATTCTTTGTTCCTCAAAGTACCTCAATGGGTGCTGATTGTATTTTTTTTAAAAAAATATTTACCACAACGTTGCTAGTTTAAATCCCAGCACACACTCGATAAGACAAATTTTATTTAACATTCACGATTGATGTTTCCTTGAGCATGACACTGAACTCAGCAACTACTGGATGAATCTAAGAAGTTGACGTCTCTCCCCTCAGGGTCATGTGATTTCTTTTAAGTTGCAGAAGTGAAAGTGAAAGAAGAGCAGATGGATAAAATGGCGTCTGACGCGGGGTGAGTATTAATGAAATATTCTTATTTTACCATGAAAGTCTCAGTCAGTTTCTTCTCTGAGGACTGTAGAGGGGAGAAGAGTCAGAATGAACTTCTGTGGCTATAAAGAAAGGAAATAAAACGGGTAGATAACTTGTTTGTGTGGTATTTCTGGTGTTGTGTCGAACTCTTTCCCACGTAGCCCTCGCTGAAAGACCTGTACTACGAAGCAAGTTCAACATACCCAGAATATCTTTTCGGTATCTGGCTTCACTGAGCGTAACAGTGGCTGTCCAGACAACCAGGGACCTATTTCAGAAAGCGGGTTTAGTGAGATGAGGGAAACTCTGGGTTTTCAGTCCCAGAAAGAGAGCTAGCTTAAACTGTGGATCAGTTACCGCAGTAACTGACAAACCCTGAGTTTCTCTCTGTCAGACACGCTGTTTGATTTCCTCGTTCATTCAGTCTGTATAAATGCGCATTCAGTAGCAGAGTTTTACTGTATGTCAGAATCAAAATCCTTGTAGGATATTGGTTTAGTTACTCGAGTTACCGTTTTAATGCACATCAGTCTTTCTTTGAACAGCGTTTTTTTTCTCTTATATTCAAATATTACACAGCGTGAATTCAGCCTCAGCTCAGAATCAAACCTCTGCATGTCCTTCTGTTATAACACTGACACAAGACAGCTGTCAGTTTATCAGAGCAGCTCCTGCACTGAAATGTTTACTGCACATAATGTGTAATCTCAGTTATAATTTTTTAAAAATGGGTATGAAGCTTTATAATGATCTCTATCACTCATGATGTGATTGGTTGCACTGATGGAACATCATTCTTATAATATTGGAGATTATATATTAAAATTTTAAAGTGAGCAGAATGTAGTTTGAAAGTGAGTTTTTTAAAATAGGGAGCATAGTCTGAACGTGTTTTAACAGCATTTCAGTGACAATGTTTAAATTTACTACATTTGTTGAAGTAGCTGAAATAAAGTCACTGAATGCTGTTGAGACAAGATACAAATAGACGTCTAAACATTTCAAATCTGCTGTATTTTAACCTCGTTGTCTTTTCAATTGCAAATCACCAAACACATTATTACTGGATCAGACTGTGAGTTTACAGTCATGTCTCTATGTCTTTGATCTATATATTGTTTAAATCTTGAACTATATTTTTCATCTTCAGTTGCTGTCTCCTGTGTTTTATCCCCGTCAGATTAAAGTTGAACTAATATATTTAAAATGTAATGTAGCTGCAGCCTGAAACACAGTCAGATTCCACTTTATCATCATTAAGGAAATGTAAGTCTGGTAAATGATGAATTAATGGACGACACTGAATAAAACTTCATTGTTTGAACTTATTGACACTTTTCTTTGACTCTGGTTCTTTTTCTTAAAGATAAATGTGCAGCGTCCACATTCACATGAATGAATATCTCTACCTGAACTGGATTAAAATGGAGGCTCTGCCTTTTATTTACCTGTTGTTTCCTCACTTTGGTCTTGGTTAGTATATAGCTGAACATGTTACTGTGCTGCTTTGACATACAGCATGTTGGTGTTCAAGTTTGCTTTCTGTTGAAGTGTAAAATGTTCTAAAACTGGTGTAAAATATTGTTGGCCGTTCAAGTTCATACAGAAATCATGAATGTTACACAGCATTTCTGATCTGATGACAGTAGAGATGGTCGTTATAGTGATGAGTTATGTTGCTTAATGACTGCACTGGTGGAATGAAATAAGAGTATTTATCAATACTCTTAATGGTTCTTTTTCATTACCAAAGAATTGGGGGATTTTTGAATTATTAAAGAAAGAATAAATTCAGAACAGTCAGCAAAGTCACTATATAAATTCAATAATGTCTCACTTGAAGGAAATAAAAAAAAATGTCAGTAAAATAAATAATATTCCTGCTCCTGTAATATTCCAGTTTAAAAAGAAGGAAGAACACAGACATCAGTCAGTATCTTCATCCTGGCCTCCTCCTCCTCCTCCCTCTGCTGCTGGTTGAGAGGAGGGGCTGTTTCAGCCAGTAGCTACATTTACAGGAATTTAACACATTTTAATACATGATAATAACTAAGCTAAACACAAACACCAACAAATAGAGCAGAGGAGAGGACAGAGAAGCTAGAGCGACCATAAATGACATCAAACCGTGATAGAGACTCAGCAGTTTCCCCGTTTACACAGGAGGCGTTCAGGTACAGTGTTGAGCGTAGGTCACCTGTGTTTTCGAAGCGCTCAGAGCCCAAAACAAATTTCTATGTGGTTATGCAGGTAAAACCAAGGGAAAAAAGACTTGACAGCACTGTGAAAAAACATAATAAAACCCCTGAAGTCTAATGATGAAATTGTGAAAATGTGTATTCGAATGTAGGACGAAACTGGCATTAAAACAGACAAACGCCCCCAAGAACAGCTCAACGTTTATGAATAGAATAAACAAAGTGTGTGAAAGAGGAGGGGTTGGTAATTATGAGCGGCATCATCAGAACCATGAATAAAGTACTTAATATGATATGAGATGAAACGCTGATACCAAGTACCTGCAGAAAACTTCTGTTTTAGGAACAGCAAAAAGTCATATTCAACCAAGTGAAAATGTAAACGAGCCTGTAATCATACAACAGAATAAGAAGATGTAGAAACACTAGAAATAATTTCCAAAGATAAAAAGTAGGTTAAGTTTATCCTCACAACACATTTGATAAGACAAATTTTATTTAACATTTACTATTGATGTTCCCTTGAGGATGACACTGAACTCAGCAACTCAGTGTGAAGACCTGTCCTAGACTAACAAATGAAGGTGAAATTCAAAAGAAAAAAGTTCTGAGAAATTACATGGTGATGACAGGGAATTACACACTAAAACATTTTGACCAAAACCCATTTTAATTTAACCTGTTAAAGCCAAAATAGATTCTCATAAACATGTTATGTTTATGATACACACACACACACACACACACACACACACACACGTTGACAGTGTCATGTGATTTTTTTTTTTTTAGGTGGAAGTACTGGAACTGAGGGTGAACTGAACAGATGGATAAAAACTGACGTCTGACGCAGGGTGAGTGTTAATAAAACATTCTTATTTTACCATGAAAGTCTCAGTTTCCTCCCTGAGGACTGTAGAGGGGAGACGAGTTAGAATGAACTTGCATGGATATAAAGAGAGGAAATAAAAGGGGGAGATAAAAACTTGTTTGAGTAATTTGTTTCTCTTGAATCTTGCTTTCTAATCTCACAGTCAGTGTTACTGGTTTACCTCTCAGACTGACTGAAGTCCACAAGATGAGTGCTCGTGTGGAGGAAGAGGAGGGCAGAGCAGAGCCTCCAGTATCCAACGTTCTGTCTATGAAGAGTGACCAGTACAACAATCATCCTCCGACCTTCAGTAATGAACCTGGACCCTCAAACACAAAGTAAGACAGCTGCTACCAACTCATTTTTATGACTCATTAGGGCCCTGGCACTGAAAGTGTTAGGAACCTGTTGTTTTTGTAGAGATTATTAGGTCAGAGTGGTGCGAGGGCCTATTGTATCTGAAGCAATTCTTCGTCTTCTCTGCAATGAATCACATTTTTGAGGAGCTAAAGGTGCTTGAAAACTCACAAAACTTTGCACATGCGTCAGAAGTGAGGGGAAATTTATATCTTTTATAGTATTTGGGCATTGCCGGCAGGCTCCAAAGTGCAGTTATTTTATACCTGGAAGTCAAATGTTTTAGCTTCATTTGCCACAACTTCCATAGGAATGAACAGGGCCCTGTCTCTGACGCTGTATCCAGTTCTTTTTATACATCCATGCATGAAGCCTAAAAAGTTTGAACTCCGGGTATAAAATTACACAGATCTTCTGCATCTGTGGGGCCCATAGAGCATGAGCACCAGAGACTTCCCCCAGCCTAGCTGGCTACTTCCGGCTACTTCCAGCTACTTCTGGTTAAGCCTTTTCCCATGATTGTGTGAAAAACTTGTGAAAAATGCTTTTTGGGCTAATGTGCATCAAATGACAGACCTGGAAGTTGTAATTATGCGGTTTGGCCGTTGTGTCAAATTGGCTTCAAAGCCTGGTGCTCTTCATGTGGTCTTGGGCTCAAAGTACTCGAAAATTCATGAAACTTTCCACATGTGTTAGAAGTGGTGGGAAATTATATGTTTTATAGTGATTGGGCTCTTTTGTTGTCATATCCATTCAGTCACATGCAAGGCTGAAAATTCCTGAGCATCGGGTTTGATATGAGTTACATAATTTAAATTTTCCCTGAAATATTTAGCCAAATAAACAATTTCCAGTGTTCAAAAGACACCCTGATCATATTCTGGTTTATTAAATAATTAATTCACAATCAGAATATCAATAAATACAGACTCAAATAATTAATAAATAATATGAACGCATTCTGGCAGTAGAAATGGTTCATGTGCCTCTGAGCAGGACACAGTATAAGTACTGAATGCAGGTTGTTATTCATGTGCAGGTGTTTGTTAAACAGTTAACAGGCTGCAGAGAGAAAACAGCTGCTCTGGCAGTGATAACTGTTCACCTTTATTAGTATTATCACAGTGCACATGTGTGCAGACACAAACTCCATGAAAAATCATCACAGCTGTGACAGTCGAATGACAGCTGATCCAGCTGTTATCAGAAACAGGCGTCGCTTCATGTGACGCTTCAGATGAAAGGATGTCCCATGTGTTTAAAAACATATTTCCTCATTTCCTCTCTCCTCACTTGGTTTCCTTGCGTCTTTCCTTGCATCCACGGTGGGAGGGACTGAGATGCAAGGAAAGGATGCAAGTGAGGGACACATGGATGCAATTTAAGAGACTTGGGATGCCATGTACTGCACACAAGAAATAATGTTTTACCCATTCACACAGTGTCCGATATTCCTGAAAATTCAGAGCCGTGTCAACTGACCTCCAGCAGCGATACCATGGCTACTGCTCCCTCTGACACATTCAAATTAATTTTAATTACCTCTGCCAATGACATTATGTTTTCTGTCCCCAATGGTTGATTTTGTGTTTGTATATTAAAATTTCTACTAATATTTATTTGCTATCTAAAATTCATCACATATTCAAATCATTTGTCCCATCTTCTCCTTAGTATCTGTGTCAGCTGTCAGTCATTTAGAAAAGCTGTGATCTAATCTGCGACTTATTATCTGCAGGAGCAGCAGTTTGTGTATTTAGAGCTCCTTCAATGGCTTTGTCATCAGAGAATTTATCAAGGATTCACATGATATGAATAAAAAGATCTTGGTGGTGTTACAGACGTCAGACAGACCACAGACAGAGAGCAGAGTCTCCAGCATCGGACTGTCTGTCTATGAAGAGTGACTGGTCCATCCTTCAACCTCCGACCTTCAGTAATGAACCTGGACCCTCAGACACAAAGTAAGAGACTGTTTCTGCTGTAAACTGATTGACTAATGGCTGAATGTATTGCTGCATTAATGATCCACTTGTGTAGCACAGCCTACTCCATAGCGCCCTCAAACACAGAGCCATGTTGGAATAAAGTTGCTTTGATGTTCATGAAATTCAGTGGGATCATTGGTCTCATCATTCTGGACATAATAAAAAAAAAAATCCACCCAACAGGACGTCAGCCATTTTGGATTTCGTGCATCAATTTTCATTTCACAAACATGTTTTAGGCCTTTAGAATGCACAAAATTCAAGAAACTTTGCACCCATGTTCAAACTAGTAAATATTTTGATTTGATAAAACAATTGGGTTTAGGCATGGCACATTGGTTGTGTTAGCCCCCTAAATACTTTTAGCATTTATGAGGTGCTAGGGGATCTTGAAAACTCACCAAACTTTGCACATGCATCAGAAGTAGCAAAACTTGATATCTGATAGGGATCTTGGGCTTGAATGTGGCAAAATGGCTCAATGTCACCCCCTAGAAAATTTCAAAGTCAAAACCCCCACCTTTAATTAAACATCTCCAGACTTTAAAAAACACCTCTTGGAGCCATACCCTAAGTCCAACAGGAAGTCAGCCACTTTGAATTTACAGTGCAATTTTTTTGCAAAGTGAGGCCATTGACAGGTGTTATGCAAACTCCTCTCAGAGAATTAACCAGTGCGACTTTAAATTTGGTAGGTGACATCTGAAGACCATTGCTGTGCTATGCTAATTACCTCTGCCAATGACATTGTGTTCCTGTCCCCAACAGTTGATTTTGTGTGTGTATATTAAAATTTCTACAAAAATTTATTTGCTAACTAAAATTTAACACACATTCAAATCATTTGTCCCATCTTCCCCTTAGTATCTGTGACAGCTGTCAGTCATTAAGAAAAGCTGTGATCTAATCTGCGACTTATTATCTGCAGGAGCAGCAGTTTGTGTGTTTAGAGCTCCTTCAATGGCTTTGTCATCAGAGAATTTATCAAGGATTCACATGATATGAATAAAAACATCTTGGTGGTGTTACAGACGTCAGACAGACCACAGACAGAGAGCAGAGTCTCCAGAATCGGACTGTCTGTCTATGAAGAGTGACTGGTCCATCCTTCAACCTCCGACCTTCAGTAATGAACCTGGACCCTCAGACACAAAGTAAGAGACTGTTTCTGCTGTAAACTGATTGACTAATGGCTGAATGTATTGCTGCATTAATGATCCACTTGTGTAGCACAGCCTACTCCATAGCGCCCTCAAACACAGAGCCATGTTGGAATAAAGTTGCTTTGATGTTCATGAAATTCAGTGGGATCATTGGTCTCATCATTCTGGACATAATAAAAAAAAAAATCCACCCAACAGGACGTCAGCCATTTTGGATTTCGTGCATCAATTTTCATTTCACAAACATGTTTTAGGCCTTTAGAATGCACAAAATTCAAGAAACTTTGCACCCATGTTCAAACTAGTAAATATTTTGATTTGATAAAACAATTGGGTTTAGGCATGGCACATTGGTTGTGTTAGCCCCCTAAATACTTTTAGCATTTATGAGGTGCTAGGGGATCTTGAAAACTCACCAAACTTTGCACATGCATCAGAAGTAGCAAAACTTGATATCTGATAGGGATCTTGGGCTTGAATGTGGCAAAATGGCTCAATGTCACCCCCTAGAAAATTTCAAAGTCAAAACCCCCACCTTTAATTAAACATCTCCAGACTTTAAAAAACACCTCTTGGAGCCATACCCTAAGTCCAACAGGAAGTCAGCCACTTTGAATTTACAGTGCAATTTTTTTGCAAAGTGAGGCCATTGACAGGTGTTATGCAAACTCCTCTCAGAGAATTAACCAGTGCGACTTTAAATTTGGTAGGTGACATCTGAAGACCATTGCTGTGCTATGCTAATTACCTCTGCCAATGACATTGTGTTCCTGTCCCCAACAGTTGATTTTGTGTGTGTATATTAAAATTTCTACAAAAATTTATTTGCTAACTAAAATTTAACACACATTCAAATCATTTGTCCCATCTTCCCCTTAGTATCTGTGACAGCTGTCAGTCATTAAGAAAAGCTGTGATCTAATCTGCGACTTATTATCTGCAGGAGCAGCAGTTTGTGTGTTTAGAGCTCCTTCAATGGCTTTGTCATCAGAGAATTTATCAAGGATTCACATGATATGAATAAAAAGATCTTGGTGGTGTTACAGACGTCAGACAGACCACAGACAGAGAGCAGAGTCTCCAGCATCGGACTGTCTGTCTATGAAGAGTGACTGGTCCATCCTTCAACCTCCGACCTTCAGTAATGAACCTGGACCCTCAGACACAAAGTAAGAGACTGTTTCTGCTGTAAACTGATTGACTAATGGCTGAATGTATTGCTGCATTAATGATCCACTTGTGTAGCACAGCCTACTCCATAGCGCCCTCAAACACAGAGCCATGTTGGAATAAAGTTGCTTTGATGTTCATGAAATTCAGTGGGATCATTGGTCTCATCATTCTGGACATAATAAAAAAAAAAATCCACCCAACAGGACGTCAGCCATTTTGGATTTCGTGCATCAATTTTCATTTCACAAACATGTTTTAGGCCTTTAGAATGCACAAAATTCAAGAAACTTTGCACCCATGTTCAAACTAGTAAATATTTTGATTTGATAAAACAATTGGGTTTAGGCATGGCACATTGGTTGTGTTAGCCCCCTAAATACTTTTAGCATTTATGAGGTGCTAGGGGATCTTGAAAACTCACCAAACTTTGCACATGCATCAGAAGTAGCAAAACTTGATATCTGATAGGGATCTTGGGCTTGAATGTGGCAAAATGGCTCAATGTCACCCCCTAGAAAATTTCAAAGTCAAAACCCCCACCTTTAATTAAACATCTCCAGACTTTAAAAAACACCTCTTGGAGCCATACCCTAAGTCCAACAGGAAGTCAGCCACTTTGAATTTACAGTGCAATTTTTTTTGCAAAGTGAGGCCATTGACAGGTGTTATGCAAACTCCTCTCAGAGAATTAACCAGTGCGACTTTAAATTTGGTAGGTGACATCTGAAGACCATTGCTGTGCTATGCTAATTACCTCTGCCAATGACATTGTGTTCTTGTCCCCAACAGTTGATTTTGTGTGTGTATATTAAAATTTCTACAAAAATTTATTTGCTAACTAAAATTTAACACACATTTAAATCATTTGTCCCATCTTCCCCTTAGTATCTGTGACAGCTGTCAGTCATTAAGAAAAGCTGTGATCTAATCTGCGACTTATTATCTGCAGGAGCAGCAGTTTGTGTGTTTAGAGCTCCTTCAATGGCTTTGTCATCAGAGAATTTATCAAGGATTCACATGATATGAATAAAAACATCTTGGTGGTGTTACAGACGTCAGACAGACCACAGACAGAGAGGTGAGTCTCCAGCATCAGACTGTCTGTCTATGAAGAGTGACTGGTCCATCCTTCAACCTCCGACCTTCAGTAATGAACCTGGACCCTCAGACACAAAGTAAGAGACTGTTTCTGCTGTAAACAGATTGACTAATGGCTAAATGTATTGCTGCATTAATGATCCACTTGTGTAGCACCGCCTACTCCATAGCGCCCTCAAACACAGAGCCATGTTGGAATAAAGTTGCTTTGATGTTCATGAAATTCAGTGGGATCATTGGTCTCATCATTCTGGACATAATAAAAAAAAAATCCACCCAACAGGAAGTCAGCCATTTTGGATTTCGTGCATCAATTTTCATTTCACAAACATGTTTGAGGCCTTTAAAATGCACAAAATTCAAGAAACTTTGCACCCATGTTCAAACTAGTAAATATTCTGATTTGATAAAACAATTGGGCTTAGGTGTGGCATGTTGGCTGTATAGTGCCCCCTAATTACTTATAACATTTATGAGGTGCTAGGGGATCTTGAAAACTCACCAAACTTTGCACATGCATCAGAAGTGGCAAAATTGATATCTGATATTGATCTTGGGCTTGGGTGTGGTAAAATGGCTCAATGGCGCCCTCTATAAAATTTCAAAGTCAAAGCCCCCACCTTTAAATTTAACGTAGATGTACAAAATTTGGTAAGCAGATGAAACATCTCCAGACTTAAAAAAAACAACCTCTTGGAGCCATACCCTAAGTCCAACAGGATGTCAGCCACTTTGAGTTTACTGTGAATTATTTTTTTGCAAAGCAAAGCCATTGACAGACATTTTAACAAACTCCTCCTAGAGATTTAAGATTTGGTAGGTGACATCTAAAGACCTTTACGATGCTAAATTGCGAAGCTTCTGAGTGTTCGTGGAACGCCCTTGACATGGCGTGCCGGTCAATTTTGCCCAAAACATGAAACATGGAGTTGTTGTGACTCAACTTTACACTGTCCAATTTGCCCCAAATTTCTCATGTTTGATGAGAGTCCAGGCCTGAACACATCTACATGTCAATATTGAGCCATAGTCATAGCACCAACTACTGACAACAGGAAGGCAGCCTTATGTGACAAACTTCATCTGATTTACATGAAATTTACATGGTGTGGTCTGCACATGATATACAGCAACATGACGTATAATTAGTGGGTGTTCTCTAGCGCCACATAGTGGACACAGGAAGTGGTATTTATCTCCTACATTCAATGCCCAATTTTCATGACAGTTGCTCTCTGGTAATGAATTGCTGCATTAATATCTCACTTATGTAGTATATCCTACGGGCAACAGGATGTGAAGTCTAAATGACACATTGTTCATCAAATGTATATACAATTACCAATATTTCATGTCCAGCGCCACGTACTGCACACAGGAAATAATATTTTACCCATTCACACAGTGTCCAGTACTCCTGAAAATTCAGAGCTGTGTCAACCAACCTCCAGTAGTGATACCACAGTTGCCACTCCCTCCGATCCACGTGAGGTGCGAGGGCCTGGTCATCGCTGCTTGCCGCTTTAATTTTAATTATCTCTGCCAATGACATTATATTTTCTGTTCCCCATGGTTGATTTTGTGTTTGTACATTGAAATTTCTACTAATACTTATTTGCTATCTAAAATTTAACACACATTCAAATCATTTGTCCCATCTTCCCCTTGGTATCTGTGTCAGCTGTCAGTCATTTAGAAAAGCTGTGATCTAATCTGCGACTTAATATCTGCAGGAGCAGCAGTTTGTGTGTTTAGAGCTCCTTCAATGGCTTTGTCATCAGAGAATTTATCAAGGATTCACATGATATGAATAAAAAGATCTTGGTGGTGTTGCAGACGTCAGACAGACCACAGACAGAGAGCAGAGTCTCCAGCATCGGACTGTCTGTCTATGAAGAGTGACTGGTCCATCAATCCTCCTATGAACTTCAGTAATGAACCTGGACCCTCAGACACAAAGTAAGAGACTGTTTCTGCTGTAAACTGATTGACTAATGGCTAAATGTATTGCTGCATTAATGATCCACTTGTGTAGCACCGCCTACTCCATAGCGCCCTCAAACACAGAGCCATGTTGGAATATCGTATTATTTATATTTCTATTCATGATGCAGAACTACTATTATAGACACTGTTTCAAACTAAGATGGATCTTAATCTGCGTTTTATAGCCAGAAACTACAGATGGTATTTCTATAGCAACCTGAGAACCTCCATGTCAGAATTTACAATTCAAGAAGCTATTCATACATCTTTGCCCCAATGTTGAAGTTACTGTAAAGATCTGCATCTATTCAAAACCTGAAAGAATGTGCTTCAAATGTGTAATTCATTTTCTCATGTTTTTACTCAAAATATACCTCAGGTCAGCTGTTATAAGCTACCAGATGTTGTGTTGAATCAGTGCATATCATAATAGTGCAATATGTGGTGAAAAGGTTATTTGTAGAAATGCTTTACTCACCTTGATTATGTGTGTTTGAGTTTTCTCTTCAGCTAAGTGCTTATATAAAATATGGTGAAGAAAATTAAGCTCAAAGATCCACATTTTTGGAGCTTGCAGTTGAAAGCTCTGAATCATTAGTAAGTGGACCTTACTAATGCATGAAACACACTGTTACTGTGTGTCTTAGACTGCTGGTCTACCACAAGTTTTAGACCACTTCTAACCTCAGTTCAAACCTAACTAACCCAAGACAAGCTGCCCAAAGGGACTGTTAAGCAGTAAAGGACATAATCATCTCTCTTTAATAGAAGGCTTTTACAGTGAAGCAGCTGCAGGAAGTGTTGAGTTTGTGTTAATAGCAAACTACAAGCAGATCACGAAATGTTTAGTAAGACAACCAGATAAGAAACACAGTTAAGGGTTGTTTTCAGCAGAGAGACAAATAAATCTCTTTATGTCAGTTTACAAAATTTAAATATGTATTTATGAAAGCAGGAGAGTTTAAATAAAACACACTTTTACTGTTCTCTGTGACTGTGTGAGCTTCGAGATAGTGTCGGCTGTAGGAGTATTAATGCTTTATTATTTAATTACCTCGTTATTGTGGGTACCACCTTCTGTTTGATTAGGATTTGTTAGTGCCAGGAGGAAGCACTAACCCTTGTTCAATTTGATCAATGAATCAGTCTCATTAATCGTAAGTTCTTGTCCCAAACAGTGACCTCTGTTTACTGCAGCTCAAATGAACAAACAACCATTTATTATTAGCTCTAAAGAAATTATCTTTTAATTTTAATGTTATTCTATTTCAACCTTTGATCACAAAGCCATGTTATGCCTTACTGTTGAGGTGTTGAGTCGTGCTAGAGGCGTCATCTCGGCAGGTCCAAAATTGTTAGGTGCAGCATCACCAGTGTTGTTTGGCAGTTAAAGAGCCCAGATCAGGCTTTGGACTGTGGGTGCGTCTTCGTAGATGCAGAGGTGTTTAACACCAGTAAAAGGGAGTCAAGCTGTTCCAGACTGCTCTGAAAGAGTCTTCAGGACGGCTTAACTTCTAGTTTGCAGTATTGCTCTCAGAAAGCAGGTAGAGGTCCATTTTAAAGCGTTGTTTTCTTCTTCAGGAGTCTAAGTTGAGGATTCAGACTTTGGTTGGCTTGAAGTAACTTGAGTTGGGTGTCGAATAAAGTTTAATCTGACTATGCTCAAATCCTCAGCGGCGTTTACTTCAAAATAAAATATTGTATGTGTTTACTTCAACATTAAATTACTGTATCTGGAAATATGAGACTTAATGTTCCAAATAAAACAAAAACAAACTAAACTTGTTTCAGGAAAAGATTGAATATACATATACTTGGTTGGAAAACAAATGAAAGAGATGTCTTAAGAATTTTCCTCGAGTTCTCGGAGGTTTTGCAGCCTGCTTCTTCTGAAATAAAGGGATTTTTAGGGAAAGTCTAATTCTGAGTTTTTACATAAAAAATCACACTTCAAAGTCACTAGGTCTGAACATTTCCTGTCAGCTTGTATCATATTTGTAAAACTATTCAAGAAAACAGTGAAGCAGTTTACATATGTTTCATAATAAGTCAGCTCTTCTAAATAACATAACAAACATTAACTTTCATACTGATACTTGATGATGTTTAAGCATACAACCTTCACTGATTCAACTTCCTCAAAATATTTACATGTCTCAAACCATCTACACTGAAATAAAGTTTAATACTATAGTGAAAGGAACTACAGTAAGGAAACACGTATGTGATTATATTACTGTCAGAAACATATTTAAATATAACTTCAACATAACTCTTACTTCATAACATAAAAGCATTCATTATGACTGTTGTTTAACAATAAAAGAAAACTTTAAACTGAAATCCTTCAAACATTATATCTTTACATTCCTATTACTTCTGAAAATTCACTCTTTCAATACAACTACTAGATCAAAAGTTAAACACTTAGGTGTTTTAAAATACAAATACATTGTTACCAAACATTCATCAACTCTTAACATAAGGAAATTTAACTCTTGTCACTAGAAGGCAGTATTGTTGCATGTAGTATAAAGTTAATAAAAGTTGATAAGATCAAAGTTTTAATATCTCCTTAGTAGATAGTCACACAACTATGAAAGTTATACCATTCTTTTTGTATTTACATGACAAATAACATGATAAAACTTGCATAATGATCAGACATTGAATTTACATGAATTTCAGGTTTGGCTCAGATTTGCAGGGAGGCTTCACAAAAGCCCCCAGGAATATGGGTTATAGTTTATGGCTTTGGTGAGATAAGAGAGTCAAACCTAACTAACCCAAGATAAGCTGCGAAAAGGGACTGTAAAGCAGTAAAGGACATAATCAGCTCTCTTTAATGGAAGGTTTTTACAGTGAAGCAGCTGCAGGAAGTTTTGAATTTGTCTTAATAGCAAACTACAAGCAGATCACTAAATGATAAAATAAGAAACACAGTTAAGGGTTGTTTTCAGTGGAGAGACAAATTAATCTCTTTATGTCAGTTTACAAGACTTAAATATGTATTAATGAAAGCAGGAGAGTTTGAAAAAAAAAATTATTTCAGAGAAGAAGCTACACTTTTACTGTTCTCTGTGACTGTCTGAGCTTCTAGACATTGTCGGCCAAATCTTAATATTTTTCAACAACAATCAATGAAGCATATTAGTGATAAAGAAACGTTTTTACAGAGAGAGGATGAGGAAGAGGAGGAGTGGTGTGTCTGTGGCGGAGCAGCTGTCCTGCTGTTCTTTGTGTCAGGAGGACGTCCTGAAGGATCCTTTCTCTACCAGCTGTGGACACTGGTTCTGCAGAGAGTGCATCAACTCATACTGGGACCAGTCTGCTTCATCAGGGGACTTCTCCTGTCCTCAGTGTGGAAAAAGATCCAGGACAAGACCTGGACTGCAGACAGACAGTCAGACCAGCACTGTACAAAGTAAGACTGATTGTTTTTGTGTTGGTAATAATGAATAATTGTCAGAATGTCTTCGTTTATGCTCACATGTTTTCTCTGTTTTAGTGAATGTTGCTCTTCAGGAGGTTTTACATGAACATAAGATCAGTATGAGGAGGAGATGTGAACGTGTGACTGAAGGAACTGATGAAGCAGGAAGTGAAACCCTCCTCAACAGCATCTACACTGAGCTCTACATCACAGAGGGACAGAGTGAAGAGGTTAATACCCAACATGAGGTGAGGCAGCTTGAGACAGCTTCCAAGATGAAGACCCTCCATGACACTCCAATCAAGTGTCACGACATGTTTAAAGTCTTTACAGCCGAAGAGAAACACAAAGGCTCACCCGTTAAATCCTTACCTGAGCAAAAGAAACACATCAGAGTCGTTCTGACGAACGGCGTTGCTGGTGTTGGAAAAACCTTCTCAGTGCAGAAGTTCACTCTGGACTGGGCAGAGGGCTTGGAAAACCAAGATGTCAGTCTGGTGATTCTGTCGTCATTCAGGGAGCTGAACTTGATCAAAGATGAGCAGTACAGTCTTCTCATGCTGATCCATGATTTCCATCCAACATTACAGAAGGTCACAGCAGAGAAGCTGTCTGTCTGTAAAGTTTTGTTCATCTTTGACGGCCTGGATGAAAGCAGACTTTCATTAGATTTCAAGAACATGACGGTTGTGTCTGATGTCACACAGAAGTCATCAGTCAACATGCTGTTGACAAACCTCTTCATGGGGAATCTACTTCCCTCGGCTCTAGTCTGGATAACTTCCCGACCTGCAGCAGCCAATCAGATCCCTCCTACATGTGTTAACAGGGTAACAGAAGTACGAGGCTTCACTGACACCCAAAAGGAGGAGTACTTCAGGAAGAGATTCAGTGATAAAGATCTGTCCAGCAGAATCATCTCACACATCAAGACATCCAGGAGCCTCCACATCATGTGTCACATCCCAGTCTTCTGCTGGATCACTGCTACAGTTCTGGAGCACATGTTGACTACAGACCAGAGAGGAGAGCTGCCCAAGACCCTGACTGACATGTACTCACACTTCCTGCTGGTTCAGACAAAGAGGAAGAAGCACAAGTATGATAAGGGACATGAGATGAGTCCACAGGAGCTGACAGAGGCTGACAGGGAAGTTCTTCTGAAGCTGGGGAGGCTGGCGTTTGAACAACTGGAGAAAGGAAACATTGTGTTCTACCAAGAAGACCTGGAGCAGTGTGGTCTTGATGTCACAGAGGCCTCGGTGTACTCAGGATTTTGTACAGCGATCCTCAAAACAGAGAGTGTGATCTTCCAGAAAACAGTCTACAGCTTTGTTCATCTGAGTGTTCAGGAGTTTCTGGCTGCTGTCTACATGTACCACTGTTACACCAGCAGGAACACAAGGGTACTGGAGGACTTCCTGGGATACTACAGTCACTTATCCCTGGATGACTTCTTGATGGAAGCCATGGAGAAATCTCTCAGAAGTGAAAATGGCCACCTGGACCTGTTTGTTCGTTTCCTTCATGGCCTCTCTCTGGTGTCCAACCAGAGTCTCTTAGGAGGCCTGCTGGGTCAGACTCAGAACAGTCCAGAAATCATCCAGAGAGCCATCAACAACCTGAAGGAGATGAACATTAATGTCTCTCCTGACAGAACCATCAACATCTTCCACTGTCTGATGGAGATGAACGACTGCTCAGTACATCAGGAGATCCAAGAGTTCCTGAAGTCAGAGAACAGATCAAAGAAGAAACTCTCTGAGATCCACTGCTCAGCTCTGGCCTACATGCTGCAGATGTCCGAGGAGGTTCTGGATGAGTTGGACCTGAAGAAGTACAACACATCAGAGGAGGGACGACGGAGACTGATCCCAGCTGTGAGGAACTGCAGAAAGGCTGTGTAAGTCCAGATATGATTATCAACATTATAAATCAGTCACTGCAGAACACACACACATCTCTCATGTCCAGCTGCTCAGTCCAAACTGTTTTAGATACTTCCTGTTGCCTCTGTACTCAACTCTGAAGAGCCCATTTGGTCTCCAAACGTTGTATTCTTTGTACCTGTAACTAAGATAAACATTTTTAAGGGAGTGTTTTACAGTGTTGAGAGTGATTGGGAAGCAAAATATCAACATTTTAAAGCCAATTTTACATCAATCATATCAATATTACAGTAAAGTGTAATGTAAATGTATAGTGCATGCTGTAAAGTGTAAATCACTTTACATTAGAGATGCACTGATGTGGAATTTCAGGGCCAATGACAACAATTGATAATTATGTTTGTTGTGTCTGATACCAATACGATAACCAATATTATTTATCTTAAACCAATGTAGGTTATGTTTGTTTGTAAGTTATGCAAGCCTTGTGCAAACAGGTAGCAACACAGAGAGCAGAGGAGAGAAAGGTAAGAGAGGCAGGACTGTACAGACTACTATAATCTACTCTTAAACCATGTCTGCTCTGTTACTCTCAGTCCGTTCCAGTACCAACACAAGACCTGACCTTAAAAAACTCCCTGTTCACAACCAGGTTTAGAATGATGTCACTAGTCCACAGTCACTGTAAAAAGGCTCTGCATTATCGAACGCAATTATCGGCTGAAATTCAATTACCAAAACAATAAACATACAGTAGTTACATTTTCTCATTTCTCGGCCAATAAAATATCAGCCACTGACATATCATACATCCCTCCTTTACATACATGCACACTGTAAAACTAACAAACTATTAAAGTGTGTTCAGCTTGTGTTACAGCTGCTTGTTGCCAAAATTGTAAACCAGTTATTCTCACAACCATTGTTCTTCAGTTGTAACCAAAACTTTGAGAGCAAGAAAATCTTTGTAGTTGATGTGTTATGTGATGTGATGTGTACACTTATGAACACAGTTATTCTGTTTAATTATAAACCATGTTACATTTTACAGTTTATCCTTCACCTTCTAGTTTTAATACAAATCCAGCAAAAGAACTTCAGGACTTAAGGATTTGTGTTTTGACAGTCAGCATTTTATCACAACAGACAGCATTTTACCATATATGCACTCTATGGGGCTGCTGACCCCTCAAAACACAATTTGCTTTGTCATCAAAATGCATAGTGTCTATATTTATCATAGAGGTGTTTGATTTTAATTTATTTAAATGTAATATAATTTGTAATAACAGGCTTAAGGGCTGTGGACTCTCAGAGACTCACTGTGAAGTTGTGGCCTCAGCTCTGAAGTCCAACCCCTCCCATCTCAGAGAGCTTGACCTGAGTGAAAACTACGAGCTGGAGGACTCAGGATTGATTCTGTCTGCTGGACTGGAGAGTCCAAACTGTAGACTGGAGACTCTGAGGTCAGTTCACCGACTGTGTTTTCCTCTTGTACATCTTGTATGTACCCAGTTATTTAAATTCATAATAGAAGTTTCAGATTCAATTTGATTCATTTGTTTTTCACAAATCACTAAAATGTTTAAAATCCAAAATGCCTGAACAGTTGGTTTCACAATAAAAAGTAAGAAATTATTGAAATTATTGGACAACTATCTGTGAGACCAATTTAATGTTTATAATTTTTGGTATGTGTGTGAAACTCAAATCTATAAACCAAATGTGAAAAAAGTTCAAGACTTTTATTGCATATCCATGAATAATGTCTTATATATTAAATATTGAGAACACACTATTTTGTAGGAACTTATACATAAAGTCTCTCTCACACACACTTTAAAACTCTCATACAGGAGTACAGACAAAGAGAGCAAATCATATTTCCAAATGCAGTTTGTATCTCAAGTCGTGTTTTAGCTGCTACACTTCAACATGTGCATGATGCTTCCTGGCAGAAAATGATGTTACTTTGTGTAGCTGCACCACCAGTTAAAAGGTCATGTGAAAGTCTGGTGTTTGGCACTGATCACAGTCAGTCATGAGAGATGATGATGAGAGTAAATCTGTGGTTGGAAATAAGTTCCTCAGTAGGAGGAAAATATTAATTTTTCTGTATATGCTCAAGTTCTGTAGTGTTTTAATGAAATTACACTTAATTGTTACCATTTACAGGAAGAAGATAAATAAAAGTAATACATAAGCTTTTAATCCAACATGTCTAATTTGATCCATTTTACAGTCAGCAGCATTTTATTGATCTGTGTTGACATGAATAGGTGTCTGAATGTTGTTGTGTCCATAGACGCCATTTATGAGATCAGAGTAGATCCGAGGAGAAAAAAAAGAAAGAGAGAGAGAGAAACTTCCCATTCATTCTGTATTTCGTGTGTGGATTTTGATGGTGTAAAAAAAAACAGTGAGAGCTGCATCAACCAGATGTTGTTCTTCGTAGATTGTCACATCTTAGTATCCAATGGGATTGTTTACATGAATCACGTGACACAGACAGCGCGGAATATCTAAACACAGAGCATCGCTCAACTTTAGCTCATAGTTCTGAGTGACAGAACAAACATTGGAATTCAACATGATGGAATAAAAACGGTAAGATTCATATTATTGTTGTTGAAAGTTCAATCAGTGAAAACGAGTCAGTGACAGTGAAAACATAAAGATGGACAGATAAATAACAGTTTGCTGCAGATGGTAGTTGACCAGCTGACGTTAGCATGGCACTGGGCAAGTTCACGTTTATCCTACTAATTGCAAGTAAATTACACATTATTATTAAAAGAAAATAACATGCAGATAGATGTTTAATTGTGTCCTGTAGGCTATAGACCTAACTGTTGGCCTGTGCGCCCGGCGGGTGTATTAACAGGCTGAATATACTGTACATAACCACCTAATATATGTATATGAAGTAACGTCATTTTTTTTACCATTTAATATTTATCTCATCACTCCTCGCACTCTTCACTTCTTAACACTATTTCAATCCTGTTTCCAGTTCACAGAAACGGTTTCACCTGTATATAGTCATACCTTGTGTATATTTCTGAAGATTGTTGTGTTGTTATTCTGTGTAAGAACATTGAGAGCCACTAAAGCGGAGTCAAATTGCTTGTAAGTGTAAACATACTTGGCCAATAAAGATGATTCTGATTCTGATTTGTAGGATAAAGTTACGGTTATTTACCATTGAAGGCTCCAGCAATTTTGAT
This sequence comes from Thunnus albacares, assembly GCF_914725855.1. Lineage (NCBI taxonomy): Eukaryota > Metazoa > Chordata > Actinopteri > Scombriformes > Scombridae > Thunnus > Thunnus albacares. The sequence goes on from NC_058129.1 coordinate 14,673,438, forward strand.
TAAATGTTAATTAATTGTTAGATTTGTCCAACACATCTAGTCTGATCTAATTAACCTCTTAAGCCCTAGGCCTCTGACTCAGGCCCCTGCTCGAAAATGGCACACTCATAATGAATACAGTATATCTCTGCAACTGGTTTATATGAACACTTTCTATATCATAATAAAGGTAACACTTGTGAGATTTGTGCAGAGGTGTAAGCATCAGTATAGATGTTACTGGGTCAGAGTAAATGAAGATGGAACATGGCATAAATGAAAGATTTCATTTCCACAAAAAAAACCAACTTAACAATATTATAGTAAATATCCCCTTTGAAATTATGGAGTTGCAGCCCAAAACCTCTAGTAAACCATAAAACAACATGTGAACATCACCTTCTTAGCATCATTTTTGATGCTAAGAAGGTGAAGTAGAGCAAAGTTAGATAAGTTTTAGTGGAGAAAAAATTCCGAATTAGCTATTTGTCATTACATCAAATGTAATGTAATCCTAATGTAATCTGAGCAACGAGCTCAGCTAACCTGAGCAATAGGCATCAATATCTCCGGAAACCATTGGTCGAATTGGACCATATTTGGACGGTTTAGGCCTCTAATCAAAGCTCACAAACTCCGCTATCGATTGCTTTTGACTGAATCTTTGTCAGTACTACGATTCAACCACTAGATGGAGACATAGACCGTGTGTTCGCATGGAAGGCTTAGACGATAGCCGACTTGACTCTGTCCTTCCTACCGGGAAAGTGGATACAGAAAGGCTGTAATCAACTCAAAATGACCCAGAGACATTGGAGTAGCCATTACTAGTGGTTTTATGCGGCCAGACGCAACTTTTGATTACAAAAACAGTAAAGGTAAGACACAATTTGTAGTTGTTAATGTAAAAACGGAAGTTTCTATATTTCTTCGACGTTTTTTCAAGTGAGTTTTGGTCGGATAGTGATAGGAGTTATATTGCTGGAATCTGTGAAATCTCAGGATTCATTTGATGTGTGTGTGGATAACGTGAAATGAAAGATAACGGGTGCTTTTTGTTACACGCCCACAGGTGCTTGGTGTTTGACTTGTGTTTCGTTTAGGTAGAAATGGTTACGATAGCTTACTGGCCGAGCTTCTTCTGAACAAAACGGTACGTGGTGTGATTATGTTCTTCCGTGTTAAATGCTGTGACGCATTTGCTTCTACGACGGCAGCGCTGCTCCCGCCGGCGGGGGCGCTCGGGCTGTCCTCTAGTGAAGCTGGAAGTTGTGCAGCTGTTTGCTGTGTTTAATGCTTTGGATATTGGCGGCCAGTTGTTGAATAGCAACAGACGGGAGCTCTGTAATTTCTAAATTAAGTCATTATTTGTGTTATTTATCATTTAAGTAACCTGGTATTTGCTTATTTTTTTCTTTTAACTCCTGATGTAGTCTACTCTTATTTTGTGTCAAACATAGGTAATGGTAAATGGTAAAATGATGTTACTTTATGTACAGAACATAGTGTATAGTAGGTGTCTATCTACAGTATATAACTTGCAGCCTGCTCAGATATACAATAGTGAGTGAAATATTACACATTTTGTATTTTAGACTAAAATAAATGTATATAATTTGTTGGTACAGTGGACATTATAGTGTAACAATGTAAATGTGAAACAGGTTACCCCAATCTCCCCACAACAGACATCATCTGGTTAGTTTTATATAAAACAATCTGCAGACCTGATCTATATGATGGAGTGACGTGTGTTTACTGTAGCTAACGTTAGTCCAGCTGCTGGAAACAGCTGCTCAGCTGGACGGATGTCCCGGGGACGAAACAATACTGTTGCTGTGACTTTATCTGTCCATTTACTGTCACCGCTAAAATGCATTTATACTCAGATCAGGGGAGTGTCGCTTAGACAGTTCATCACTTTTGTGTTGATTTTGTTGGAAGCATGTGTAATTAGAGTCCTGCTGTGTGACAGTCAGCTCTCAGCCTGCATTAACCGAGCAGCTGCTTCTGTTCAACATGTTAGTTTAGCGTTAGCATGAGCCTCAGATAGCTAAACCGCACAGCCGCCAGACAACAACTCCGTGGAGTTTTCACAGCTTTATGCTTCAGAGTTCAACCAGACGACACAGTGAGCAGATTGAGGCTCACTGCGAGTCTGCAACTGTTTTTCTTCGTCGGAAGGCAGGGAGGTGCGTTCGTTTTACAGCTTGTGCGGCCCTTACGGGCGGTCACCAGAAACACCTGTAACTCAATCAGTTGAATTATTAATGGCAATTAACCCATAATCGATGAATCATTGACATCCCTAATTTATATCATCTATTTTTTCTATAGTGGTAGGCTCAATTTGCAGCATAACCAAGCCTATGTGAAATTTCTTAATAACCTAAACATGGATGAGGGTGGATGTGTTTTAAGGCACCACAGTTGAATAAGGACAAAATAATCCATGTTCTTCCATCAAAATGAAACTTAGTAATATACACTCTCATCCAATATATTTCTGTATTATAACCTTTAATTTTTATTATGAAATTATGCAAATTAGGCAAACTCATGTAATAAGTCAGAACAAATATAATTATTTCAGGTGCATTGTCTTCCCTTAATCTTATGTGTATAATAATCATTAATCAATAAGAAAATATAAATGTACAGCGGGGGGAAATAAGTATTCAACACATCAACCTTTTTTCAGGAGACATATTTCCAGTGCAGCTATTCATATGAAATTAAGAGCAGACATTGGTATTAAATCAATAAGGCAACACAGCTAAAGAAATCATAACATCACAATCAACAAAAAACTTATGTGCATTGAATTGGAATGACACAGGACAAAAGTATTGAACAGGCAGTAAGAAAAAGCACTGAACCAGGTGATTCCATTAATTAGTCCTCTTACCTGTGCTAATTACAATCAGCTGGGTTAGTGCATGTGGCTGTTAGCACTTCCTCTCTTTTAAAAAGGGTTAGACATCTGTGAAGATATTATTTGTTACCAAGCTGTCATGCAAGAACCATCTCATGATGATTAGAGACAAAGAGCTCTCCCAAAACCTTCACAACAAGATTGTTGAGCAACAGGAATGGCACAGGTTACTGACTGATTTCTCAACTCCTAAATGTTCCCATAAGCACATTGGGACCATTATCTGCAAGTGGAAGCAGCTTCACTCCACCATCAACCGGCTACACACAGGAGCTCCTCACAAGATTGCTGACCGAGCAGTAAGAAAATGAGTCAGAAGAGTAGCCCAAGATCCAAGGACCAGTCAAAAAGAGCTCCATGATTATGTGTGAAGTGGTGCTGAAATCTCATAATTTTACATCTTGTGTTATTTGTTTATCAGGCGTCAAGTAATATAGGTTTACAAATTACAGGTGAATAACATGACCTGGCTGCGCCTTGAAAAAATTTTTACTGAAAAGTTTTTTTTTTTTTTTTGCTGTAATCCCTGTGAGATTAATATGATGTAAAAGTTGTGGTGACACTAAACTGCAGACATAAGGATGATGTTATGGTGATCCACACTGAGTATCTTACTATTAACGTCTATTTTCTTCTTCAGTGGTTTAATCTAATGACTGTATCAGAGCTGCAGATTTGAAACCTTAATATAAGATGAAAAAGCTGCACTGGCTAATTCACTGTTAAGTCACTGTGTGTTTATTGAAGTAGCAGCATGTTGTCATTAATATTAATGAAGCTCTTTTTCACTGTTTGTATTTGACAGTTTTTAACCTGCATCCTGTTGGGTTCAGGTGTTTGGAGTTTCCATTTTCTAAACTTGTTCATTCTAAACCTTCTTCAGCTCTGAACAGATTATGGAACATTGAATGATTTCAAACACAATAATCTCATGGATGCTGAAGAGAAAAAAAATTTTTTGACTTAACTTTTTTCTACTGGTGTCCAACGACGAGCGCCGAGGTGTGAAGTCACCTCGGGGGGTCTGGAGGCATGCCCCCCCTGCAAAATCTTTTTTTAAATGATGCAGTTTGGTGAATTCTGGTCATGATTTTTATTCCTGGCAAAGGCACCAATTTATACATGAAAAGCATACAATAAAATATTTGACCTTCATAAAGTATGCTATTTCTCTCCTTACTGACAAAACACTTGTAGGCCTACTTATTTTAACACAAATATCTGTACTTATTATCTTTATCAACTTTAAACTTTTCATGTTAACATATGTGACTGAACACTGATAATCAATAGTCTTATTGATCTTCCTTATCAGTTTGGTTCTTTATCAATACTAAATAAGTCCTTTTTTAAAAAATAATTGTTTTATAAAAGAATAAATTCAGAACAATTAGAATTTATTTATATTATAAATATAACTAAACATTGTTTCTGGAGCAGCAACAGTCATGTTTACAACAGCAGAGTCACTTTATAAACTCAATAATATCTCTGGAAACAAATGTAAAATGTCAATAAAATAAATAATATTCCTGACATGAAAATACTGAGTGAAGTTTAGAAAGAAAGAAGAAGACAGACATCAGTCAGTATCAGTCCTTCCTCCTGTCCTCCTCCTCCTCCCTCTGCTGCTGATGTGATTGACTGCTGCAGGTACCGCTGGTAGAGAGGAGAGGCTGCTTTGTCTCAGCCAGCAGCTGAGTTTACAAGAATGAGCCAAATTTGAAGATTGGTGGCAAACTAAGCTAAACAGTTAGACTACATACAGACAGCTTTAGTTTTAGCTTGTTGCTAACAATTAGCTATTAGCCGAGCTAGCGCGCTGTGGTTGTGTAAAACATAGCAGCGGTGCATGAGAGACTGCGGACAGAGCAGTTGAAAATATCACTTTTCTACATGTTTATGCTTGTTGATCAGGTGTATTGATAGAGTATTGGCTTTTTACTCGCTAAGGTGTTATTGCACTTAAGAAGTAACGCGCGTAGTTGTCGTCAACTCGAGTAATCTTCACTTCACATGTGATCTGCTGTTCACTGACTTTGCTGTGTGTGTGTGTGTGTGTCTGTGTGTTTGTTTGTTTGTGTTTGTGTTTGTGTGTGTGTGTGTGTGTGTGTGTGTGTATATGTGTGTGTGTGTGTGTGTGTGTGTGTGTGTGTGTGTGTGTGTGGAGGAGAGGCTGCAGTTTGAGAATAAATTACACCAAAACATTAAAAAGTGCTGATAAAAGAACAGGTAACATCGGAGTTTATCAATACTACAGTCTTTAATAATTTATCCTCGGGGCTCGTTTAATACCGGGTTTCGGTACCCATCCCTACAGAGAAATAAGTGCACATTAAATAAAACTGCCATACCTTTGATTATTTTGGAGAAAACAGATGTATAAATCGATGCATAAACAACCGCAGGAAGCTGGAACAAGCGTTGATGTCTGGAACAACGAACGTCTCTTTGCCTCGCCGTTTAATCGTTTACAAAGTGAAAAAAGCAGAAATGTGGTGGCAGAGTAAAATCTTTTTTGTGTTAGTGGTAAAAATAAACAGACTATGATGGAACAAATAATTCACTTTTGATGGAAATCCGTCTGTAGACGGAGCTCTTGCACCCATGTAATCTGCTTCTAACGCTACATGATTTCTTCTTTATTCAGATTGAAGAGCTGCAGGTTGTCAGAGATCAGCTGTGCTTCTCTGCTCTCAGCTCTGAAGTCCAACCCCTCCCATCTGAGAGAGCTGGAGCTGAGCTACAACGAGAGTCTCGACGGTTCAAGAACAAATCTACTGTGTGATTTTCTGGAGAGTCCACACTGTAGACTGGAGACTCTGAGGTCAGACACCATTTCTTACTTCTGTGCTGAGATTAATATGATGTGAAAGTTGTGGTGACACTAAACTGCAGACATAAGGATGATTTTTATGAGGTAAAATCTCCTTCAGATTTACACATTCAAATGTTGTTTTCAAACATTTAAATACTATTTAAAGCCTCCCTCCAGTGTATTTTGGCATTTTTGAGATATTTCATATTTTTCTGAGTCATTTTCTGACCATGTTGATTAGCCGCAATGTTCACCAAATATTTGTGGACAAATAAGTTAATTTTGTGCTCAAAGATCAAAAATGTCAGCTGTTGTTAAAACTGAACAATGACGTATGACTATAGTAGAACGCTGCAGTCATACGTCATCCTCATAAAATCCCTTTGTTTTTGTGAGCGTCACATAGGCTACTGATACAGTATCAGGCGCCTGTGTTTCATACTAAATAGTCTACTGGATGCAGACGTGCTGCAACAACAGATTAATGCTTCAAATATAAATGATTTATTTCAGTTAAACACTCTCCAACCAACATGTGCACAGAAAATAAGGTTTAATGTGGTTAAAGCAGGAAAGTCAGTAAATCAGTGTGCAGTGATGTATAAATGAATGTGGGTGATTGTTACAGTATCTGTTGTCCACAGCTGTTTATACTGTATGAAAAGCTTCTCCTTCACTTGATTAAATCCCTGCAGCATCTGAAGTCAGCAGGACTGATATGTTGATAAATCTGCAGCCTCTGAGAAGTGCTGCGCCAGAGCGCAGTGCCGTTACGCACCACCGTTCACTGTGTTTACCTTCATTAAATCTCCTGATGACACCAGGCTGCTACAGTAGAAACACACACACCTCTACACACATCAGACTGGTCGGTTATAACTCGATATTCTTGGTTAGCGGGGCTCATCAGCCTCTTTTTCAATTTTTTTTTTTTTTAGCCAAAGTAGCGTCTCATGTTTTATCCTTGAGACACATTACGATGCAAACGCTGTAACATTAATTACTAAACTATGTGACCGTGTACGAGGTGAGATACATTAGGCTGTAATTATTGCTGAAATAGTGTCAGTCCGTCAGTAAACAGCTTCACCAAATACATTTTTTTACATTTTTTTATTTCTATTGTTATTATATTAACTGATGAAAAAACTGCTCCATCTGTCTTTGGCTGCAGATTTGTGGTGATGTGTGTTCATGTCGTGATGCTCTGAACCATCCAGACATTTCCTGAAGAAAAGCTTTCTGTTTGTTGAGCTGTTGTTATCACGTTTAACTGTGATTGGCACAAGTGTTTCACAGCTATGAGACCAGTGATGTGACTGGCTGAGAGAGTATTTATTAATCACCACACCAGTTGATCTATATTCACTCAGCCCTTTTACACGTTGCACTGCTGCGCATACATGAACCAAAACAGCAGGTGACAGGTGCGCATGCAGGGCTCCACATTAACTTTTTGAGGCACTTGTCCTTCAGACAAGTAAATTTATCTTTCACTTGTCCATGTGTGACAGACGTGGTGAGGACTTGTAACGAGACGACTCAAAGGATTGGTTTCCAGCCTTTATTTGCTCCTGCAGAAGACAATGTAACACATATGAATCACCTTCTGGTGTCTCCTGCACATCTGCTCCTAAACATGCAAAATAACAGAATTTACACCAGGAAATAGATGCTAAAATCTCTGCAGCGCTACGTTGACTACATGACGCAGGGCAGCCTGCCGTAATACAAATGGCACCAAGAAAGTTAAACAAAAGCATCTACAAAACTCATATTAACAGTCAAAACAACATGAAACAGCTAGTTAAAGTAAGAGTATTAACAGTAAACAATATGCATTAAATGTTACAACATAAACGGTTCGATTTCCATAGAAAACAATAAAATAGCGCAGCAGCATTTTTCCACACAACTTACCCTCAGCAATGCAAAACAGCTCTGTGAGGGACAGAAGGGACGATGTGCAGCAAGGTCATTTCCACAGGAAACATTCATGAATAAAAATTCCTTGTTGAGATAAAATTCACAAACACAAATTAGAAATAAGAATTATTAAAGTGTCTTTTTTAACTGTTACACATCCACAAAAGTCACTTGTCAGAGTAAAAATGACAATAATTAACTTTTTCATTTTGTTTGTGAACGTAGAAATCAGACCAACAAACAGTTGAAAGCATCCAAACAGTGTCAACATATAAATGATTCAATTTATGAATTTTATTCAAGCCATTACTTCCCTGTTAATGATCTTTTCATTTGATCCTGAATTGTGAAGCACTTTGTAAAGTCTGTTTCAATATGAGCTCTATAGATTAATTATTGATCATCCTTCTGACCTTTAATAATAATGATTGACAGTGTTTCTACTAGGATTGTTTTCAGGGGGGGTGGTAGGCCCCCTGAAACTACTAGTTATGTTACGGAGCAGGCGTGTCACAGATACGGATACGCGGTGTCGACAGTGTCGTCATAGATACGCAGTAAGGCGGTTGTGCACAAAAAATAGGTAAATAAATATTAAACAAATATTAACAATATTTATTAACCTAATGTTTAAATATTAACAGTATTTATTTACAACACATAAATAAACGTAGGCCTTATGGATGATAGATGGACCAATCAGTCTCTATCTGAAAAACAAATCTGGATTCTCAGCCTCTATATGGTCCTTAATATAGATCAATGTTTGTAATATAACAACATAACAAAAGTGACTGATGGGGAATTAATTTGTTTCAACTTAAAGCCAAATCAAGACAACAGTTTGACTTATAAATGAATGAGATGAATCAGCATTTTGTTTCCTAATAACTGAAAGTGTCAGTTTTAGTGCTGTGTTTACAACAGTTACTGAGGTCAACGACCTTCTAACAACTGAAGAAAACATCATGTTAATAGAGTTGTTGTGTAGTGTTAGTACCTGTGTTAAAACATCTGTAAGTCCTTTTATAGCAGGTTTGAATCTTGTGCTTTGACTTTTGTTTGTTAGGATGTCCTTTAGTTTGGATAACAGATTGTGCCTTTAAACATATTTACAGAACAGTAATTCATCTAGATACAGGTGGAAGTCAGACCTTAACAGTTTTTTCTGCCTCCTGCTTTGAATGTGTTCATGTCTCTCCATCACCTGACGCCTGGGCTGCCTCTGTGTGTTTCTCTTTACTCCTTCAACTGTTTCTTTAAATCTTGAATCAGTTGCACCTTCTTCCTTTTCAATCACTTCTTTACTTTCTCCTTGTTTTTCTTTCAACACCATTAAGCTACATCCTGCAATTCTTCCTCACTTCTATCTCCTCTCTCCTGATTTCTTCACTCACTCTGAAAATGTAAAAGCTTTCCTTTAATAAATCTGCCAGCAGGGCCGGCTCTAGACATGTTGGTGCCCTAGGAGAGATTAGGATTTGGTGCCCCCCCCCAAACCACATTACCCCACCAGTACTGCCTCATCACCACCCTGTCATACATTTAGGAGCAGGTGGACCCAAATGCAGAGACCAGAAAGCAGGGCTGAAGAAAAGCGTCTTTATTTCAAAGACTGGCAGGAAAAAAACAAAAGCAGGATGAGCTGAGTAGAACAAGATACAAAAAAAAATCAACTGAGCAGGAAACTGAACAAACACGACAGAACAGAATTGACTAACTGAACAGACGACTCGACAAAGACTGAACTGAAAACTGAACTTAGATACAAACTGAAGTAATCAGACAACAAGGAACAGGTGGCACAATACAAGGGCAGGCTGGGAGCTGATAGGCTGGGGAAGACACTAGGAGCAGGGCAGGACCGACGAGGCTACTGCAGGGCAGGTGAGAGGAGGAGCACATGAAAACAGGAGGAGTGAAGGAACACACAAGAGAAACACAGAGCAAAGTAAAACCCAGAAAACACAACAGCACTCAATAACAAGCCAGCATAAATCAAACTGTCTCTGAATAAATCAACCTAGGTACACAGCACTACAAGCTAACCAATAATCTAATACAGTCTTTCAAAGATACAACTCAAATAACATGAATGAGCAAAAAGACTGGACAACACAAGTGTAACACAGAAAACCAAAAGAAGAAAAAACACAAAGAGCCCAAACCATGAGTCCATGACACACCCGCTCATTCTACAGTAAAAATATGGACAACAAACATCAGACACCACAATGGTTTCAAGACAAAAATATATATTTTTATAAATTACAATTACTTTTCAAACAAACAAATCACATTTCACAGAATGAATCAATTGTTAAATATTACTATTATTAACTACCTTTACCTGTTAGTAACATCCAAGACGCTGGCACTTGATTATTGATAGATTACACTGGATAGATGACTCCTTCCATGATGTCATGTGCCCACAATGTTCTGGGGTTTCATTTATAAAACAGTGTGTAGGATCCACACTAAAATTGTACGTGCGCACAAAAGCTGACAATGGCGCACACCGAAAAATAATCAGATGTATAAAACCATGCGTACACACGAATGCACGTATATTTCCCTTTATAAATCACAGTCCACCTGGAAATGTGCGCTCATGGATCAGCGTCATATCCCGCCCTCTACACGCCCACATTCAACCATAAACGGTCAATGCAAAAGCCTTCATGAATATTCATGTACATGTGTTTCTTTCGCCGCACCAATCACTCTCTCTGTCTTTAGACACCTGGCCAATCAGTGTTGAGAGTCAGTGTATCAGAGCCTCTCTTGTCACTTGTGCTCAGCAGCAGCAGAGGAAGGACCGCAACAGGCATGAACAGACATTTAACCTTTTATTTCCCCGTTTTCACACGTATTGAAATTATGTGTGTAACCCAAAACAACCACATACAACCTCAATAAACATTCCTGTGGATTGTTAAGTCAGATATCTCTGGTTAAATGTTTAACACACCCTGCAGTGGGCCAGCTCCCAGTTAACCAGTATAAGTAGTTTTTACACCACTCACTCAATATGTAAAATACAATAAACACTATATTAGTTTATATTTACTCCAAAATCCAGCATACAGGTATTTCTCTAATCGACACAGTGAGCACAGGTGGTGAAGATGAGCCGGTGAGGTGACTGGAGAAGGCAGAGTGTGTGTGGCAGCCACCGCTGTGTCTCCAGTGTCTCTGTGCTTGACAATACAGCCGTGTTTACTGTAGCCATTTTACACATATAAACTACATGGGAACTCATACTTGGTGATATATGCACAGTATAACCAAATATTAAAAATCTATTAACGCTCTGTCCTGTAAATATGTTTTAGTTCCGTTTGTTGAAGTTATTTGATGTCATCTTGGATTTCTACAATCAATGATGATCATTTCATCAGTAAGTTAACGTGGCCAAGGTGAAAATGAATCAGTATCTTCATGCTTAGCTAATATTGGAGAAAGGCAACCCAGACTTTGCAGAATCCTGCCACCTGCCACATCCTGACATCATTCATTTCAGCTGCTGCTGCTCCACAACTGACTCTCTCCTTTGTGCTCCGGGTGAGGCAGCACTGATGAAATGTTGGGCAGACTTTAACATCTGAGTTGCTTTATATCTTTACAAATTGAAAGATGTTTATGGAAGTTATGGCTCACTACAAGCCAAAGTACAGATAACACTGCTGGTTTGAGTGTTTATGATAATGTGGATCTATAATTGATGTTTGATATTAAGTGAAATTAAATGTGTGAGAGGATTATTATACAATCTGCCTTCAATTCACTTCAATTCTGCGTCGTGGATTTCCCCTGTCTCTAAAATGTTCCAACGCATGGGTAAGAGTTTAGGTGCAGGTGCGCACATTGTCCCATCAAGTTTGTTTTTATAGATCACAACTTTTGCTTGGGAAGTGGCGTACGCCTCTTTCAGGCCCCGTTCCTGCTTACTCAACAAATGAGATCCCTGGACTGTTCTCGTGGGTTTTGAGTATTTCACTGCAATTTTTCCAGTCATTAAATCAATTACTGATTAGTTTGTAGTTTTTTGTGAGAACAGGTTGCAGCAGAAGCAGTAAAGACTTTTTAAAATTTTTTCTTGGAATATACCCAACCAACTTCTCTTGATTTTCTCTCCATTCACTTATTTTCTGTAGAAGTGGTGGTGATGGGAACTTCTCCCATCCTCTCATTTTGTAAATGTAGAGTCTTATTTTAGCTGATATGGCCTCTGCTGACTATCTCTGTCCTCACCATATCAGACAGGGCTGCCAGTCAGCAGGATCTATAGCTGCTGCCTTGATGGACTCACATACTTCAGGATCTGTTCCAGTTGATGGTGTCTGCAGGCTGTAGAGTAGTAGAAGTGTCTGTTGTGTCTGTTGTTGCTTCACCTGCAGGTAAATCTAAACATACATGTAAATATAGTTATTAATCCTTTAGTAAGGACACACAATGATTCATAAATGACAACACATCAGACAATAAACACATCTGAAGCATAAATTATAGATAACGGTTGACCAGAACTGTTCAATTACATGAGTGAAAAAAGGTCAAGAATCCAAGTTTAAATTATTTTAGATGGAATAAGTTATTCTAGCTTTAATGTGTCCTGTAGACAACTTGAATAAATATAGATGGTTGCAGTCTGATATTGATTAGTATTTAAGTTAGCTATGTTCCCTTTATAATATAGAAATTATATTTATGATTCAATATATTTTATTGCACTAGTGATACCATGATAACACAAGTATGTAAGAAACCATTTAATAAAAGATAATATTGATATTTGACTTGAAATTAACAAGGTGTAACTGTGACATTCAAATAACAATAATAATAATAATAATAATGATAATAATAATAATAACAATAATAAAGACAACATAGCAGTGTATTATCAGTTACACAGAGACCACAAATAAGTGGCTGAACTGACCTGCTTCAGAGAGTGGTGTAGATGGGAGATCAGATGTAACTTCTCCAGCAGCTGGAGGCTTCTGCAGATATTTCCTGAGTGCATCTGGACAGTTATAGAGTAGATATCAGCCTGTTACAAGCAAAAACATGTAGCTGCAGAGTAGACAAACAACTGCTGCAGCCTGTTGCACCAGCTGTGTGTCAGTTCAAACTTAGTTATAACATAAATTATTATCACTAAGTTGTGATTTATGCATCACTAAAATAAAAGCTTTCACCACGGAGATAAGTTACAACATAACTCTAATTGCTGCCATTTAGCAACACAGTAATCCAGTAGAGATCTAATTTATTGATATGATATTTCACTATTGATCCAGTTTACTACAATGTGCTACGATGCCAAGTGGCTCATGCCAGCTTACACATAGTTGGTGCAACCCAGTGCAGAAATCTATGTTTTTATGGATATAGCGTTAGCCATTATCACTGATATTGGTCAGTGAAATTTCAGCACAAAGCCTTACGTTGTAGGAAGGAGCAGTTATCCAGATAGCTCGCTACTGGCTTGTCATTCAGTCTCATATCCTTCAATCTGTAACAATATGTGAGTCCAGCAGCTATCGTAGCATCATTATCTAGCATTAGCTTTATTGCTACTTAGCTAGCTATGTTAACATTAGACGACATACCTCTATATTGGGCTTTCTTTTCCTCCTCCTCTTTTCTCCGTTTTCTTTCTTGTGCATCTGAAGGTTTGGACCTTTTCATTATGTAATAAAATGTGAATATCTGCCTCTTGACATCTCGTCACAGACTTTGTCTGTCTGTGATGCATCATCCCTCTTTTTCAGTGCGCACAGTAGAGGTGCAGAGCAGATGAAACATTGTGAGGATTTTTTTTGCGACTTTTAACTTGTGTGGTGGGACAAGTAAATTTCTTTTCCATTTGTCGTATAAAGAAATCGGACAAGCCTTAAAGTCGAGCCGTAAACTCTGAATTTATTCTTTTTTAAAAAATAAATTCAGAACAGGATTAGAATTTATTTTTATTACAAATATAACTAAACTTTGTTTCTAGAGCAGCAACAGTAAATTGTAAATGGACTGTACTTGTATAGGGCCTTTCTAGCCTTCCGACCACTCAAAGCGCTTTTACACCACGAATCACATTCACCCATTCACACACATTCATACGCTGAATGGGTACAGGGGCTACCATGCAAGGTCCCAACCTGCCCATCACACGAAATCTAATCATTCACACATTGAATGATTAGATTAGACAGCCATCAGGAGCAATTTGGGTTTAAGTATCTTGCCCAAGGACACATCGACATGCGGACTGGAGGAGCCGGGAATCGAACCGCCAATCTTCTGATTAGTGGGCGACCCGCTCCTGACCCTACCTCCTGAGCCACAGCCGCCCAGCTGCAACAGTCATGTTTACAACAGCAAAGTCACTTTATAAACTCAATAATATCTCTGGAAACAAATGTAAAATGTCAATAAAATAAATAATATTCCTGACATGAAAATACTGAGTGAAGTTTAGAAAGAAAGAAGAAGACAGACATCAGTCAGTATCAGTCCTTCCTCCTGTCCTCCTCCTCCTCCCTCTGCTGCTGATGTGATTGACTGCTGCAGGTACCGCTGGTAGAGAGGAGAGGCTGCTTTGTCTCAGCCAGCAGCTGAGTTTACAAGAATGAGCCAAATTTGAAGATTGGTGGCAAACTAAGCTAAACAGTTAGACTACATACAGACAGCTTTAGTTTTAGCTTGTTGCTAACAATTAGCTATTAGCTGAGCTAGCGCGCTGTGGTTGTGTAAAACATAGCAGCGGTGGATGAGAGACTGCGGACAGAGCAGTTGAAAATATCACTTTTCTACATGTTTATGCTTGTTGATCAGGTGTATTGATAGAGTATTGGCTTTTTACTCGCTAAAGTGTTATTGCACTTAAGAAGTAACGAGCGTAGTTGTCGTCAACTCGAGTAATCTTCACTTCACATGTGATCTGCTGTTCACTGACTTTGCTGTGTTTGTGTGTGTGTGTGTCTGTGTGTGTGTGAGTGCGTGTCTGTGTGCGTGTCTGTGTGTGTGTGTTTGTGTGCGTGTCTGTGTGTTTGTGTGTGTGTGTTTGTGTTTGTGTGTCTGTGCGTTTGTGTGTGTGTGTTTGTGTGTGTGTGTGTTTGTGTTTGTGTGTGCGCGTGTCTGTGTGTTTGTGTGTGTGTGTTTGTGTGTGTGTGTGTCTGTGTTTTTGTGTGTCTGTGTGTGCGTGTGTTTCTGTGTGTGTGTGTCTGTGTGTTTGTGTGTGTGTGTGTCTGTGTTTGTGTGTGTGAGTGTGTTTGTGTGTCTGTGTGTGCGTGTGTTTGTGTGTGTGTGTGTGTGTTTGTGTGTGTGAGTCTGTGTCTGTGTTTGTGTGCGTGTGTTTGTGTGTGTGCGTGTCTGTGTGTTTGTGTATGTGTGTGTGTCTGTGTTTGGGTGTGTGTGTTTGTGTGTGTGTCTGTCTGTGTGTGTTTGTGTGTGTGCGGGTCTGTGTGTTTGTGTGTGAGTGTGTGTTTGTGTGTGTGTCTGTGTGTTTGTGTGTCTCTGTGTTTGTGCGTGTGTCTCTGTGTTTGTGTGTGTGTTTGTGTGTCTGTGTCTTTGTGTTTGTGTGTCTGTGTGTTTCTGAATGTGTTTGTTTTTGTGTGTGTGCGTGTCTTTGTGTCTGTGTGTGTGTGTCTGTTTGTGTGTGTGTTTGTGTGTGTGTGTCTGTTTGTGTCTGTTTGTGTGTGTCTTTGTGTTTGTGTCTGTGTGTGTGTCTGTGTGTTTGTGTGTCTTTGTGTATGCGTGTGTGTCTGTGTGGTTTTTTTGCGTGTATGTGTGTTTGTGTGTGTGTGTTTGTGTATGTCTCTGTGTCTGTGTTTAAGTGTGTGTGTGTGTGTGTGTGTGTGTGTGTGTGTGTGTGTGCGTGCGTGTGTGGAGGAGAGGCTGCAGTTTGAGAATAAATTACACCAAAACATTAAAAAGTGCTGATAAAAGAACCGGTAACATCGGAGTTTATCAATACTACAGTCTTTAATAATTTATCCTCGGGGCTCGTTTAATACCGGGTTTCGGTACCCATCCCTACAGAGAAATAAGTGCACATTAAATAAAACTGCCATACCTTTGATTATTTTGGAGAAAACAGACGTATAAATCGATGCATAAACAACCGCAGGAAGCTGGTACAAGCGTTGATGTCTGGAACAACGAACGTCTCTTTCCCTCGCCGTTTAATCGTTTACAAAGTGAAAAAAGCAGAAATGTGGTGGCAGAGTAAAATCTTTTTTGTGTTAGTGGTAAAAATAAACAGACTATGATGGAACAAATAATTCACTGTTGATGGAAATCCGTCTGTAGACGGAGCTCTTGCACCCATGTAATCTGCTTCTAACGCTACATGATTTCTTCTTTATTCAGATTGTGGGGCTGCAGGTTGTCAGAGATCAGCTGTGCTTCTCTGCTCTCAGCTCTGAAGTCCAACCCCTCCCACCTGAGAGAGCTGGATCTGAGCTACAACGAGAGTCTCGACGATTCAAGAACAAATCTACTGTGTGATTTTCTGGAGAGTCCAGACTGTAGACTGGAGACTCTGAGGTCAGACACCATTTCTTACTTCTGTGCTGAGATTAATATGATGTGAAAGTTGTGGTGACACTAAACTGCAGACATAAGGATGATTTTTATGAGGTAAAATCTCCTTCAGATTTACACATTCAAATGTTGTTTTCAAACATTTAAATACTATTTAAAGCCTCCCTCCAGTGTATTTTGGCATTTTTGAGACATTTCATATTTTTCTGAGTCATTTTCTGACCATGTTGATTAGCCACAATGTTCACCAAATATTTGTGGACAAATAACTTCATTTTGTGCACAAAAATCAAAAATGTCAGCTGTTGTTAAAACTGAACAATGACGTATGACTATAGTAGAACGCTGCAGTCATACGTCATCCTCATAAAATCCCTTTGTTTTTGTGAGCGTCACATAGGCTACTGATACAGTACCAGGCGCCTGTGTTTCATACTAAATAGTCTACTGGATGCAGACGTGCTGCAACAACAGATTAATGCTTCAAATATAAATCATTTATTTCTATTAAACACTCTCCAACCAACATGTGCACAGAAAATAAGGTTTAATGTGGTTAAAGCAGGAAAGTCAGTAAATCAGTGTGCAGTGATGTATAAATGAATGTGGGTGATTGTTACAGTATCTGTTGTCCACAGCTGTTTATACTGTATGAAAAGCTTCTCCTTCACTTGATTAAATCCCTGCAGCATCTGAAGTCAGCAGGACTGATATGTTGATAAATCTGCAGCCTCTGAGAAGTGCTGCGCCAGAGTGCAGTGCCGTTACGCACCACCGTTCACTGTGTTTACCTTCATTAAATCTCCTGATGACACCAGGCTGCTACAGTAGAAACACGCACACCTCTACACACATCAGTCTGGTCGGTTATAACTCGATATTCTTGGTTAGCGGGGCTCATCAGCCTCTTTTTCAAATTTTTTTTTTTTAGCCAAAGTAGCGTCTCATGTTTTATCCTTGAGACACATTACGATGCAAACGCTGTTGTGTAACATTAATTACTAAACTATGTGACCGTGTACGAGGTGAGATACATTAGGCTATAATTATTGCTGAAATAGCATTAGTCTGATGGTCTATAATCATATAAACAGCTTCACCAAATACATTTTTTTACATTTTTTTATTTCTATTGTTATTATATTAACTGATGAAAAAACTGCTCCATCTGTCTTTGGCTGCAGATTTGTGGTGATGTGTGTTCATGTCGTGACGCTCTGAACCATCCAGACATTTCCTGAAGAAAAGCTTTCCGTTTGTTGAGCTGTCGTTATCACGTTTAACTGTGATTGGCACAAGTGTTTCACAGCTATGAGACCAGTGATGTGACTGGCTGAGAGAGTATTTATTAATCACCACACCAGTTGATCAATATTCACTCAGCCCTTTTACACGTTGCACTGCTGCACATACATGAACCAAAACAGCAGGTGACAGGTGCGCATGCAGGGCTCCACATTAACTTTTTGAGGCACTTGTCCTTCAGACAAGTAAATTTATCTTTCACTTGTCCATGTGTGACAGATGTGGTAAGGACATGTAACGAGACGACTCAAAGGATTGGTTTCCAGCCTTTATTTGCTCCTGCAGAAGACAATGTAACACACATGAATCACCTTCTGGTCTCTCCTGCACATCTGCTCCTAAACATGCAAAATAACAGAATTTACACCAGGAAATAGATGCTAAAATCTCTGCAGCGCTACGTTGACTACATGACGCAGGGCAGCCTGCCATAATACAAATGGCACCAAGAAAGTTAAACAAAAGCATCTACAAAACTCATATTAACAGTCAAAACAACATGAAACAGCTAGTTAAAGTTATAGTATTAACAGTAAACAATATGCATTAAATGTTACAACATAAATGGTTCAATTTCCATAGAAAACAATAAAATATCGCAGCAGCATTTTTCCACACAACTTACCCTCAGCAATGCAAAACAGCTCTGTGAGGGACAGAAGGGACGATGTGCAGCAAGGTCATTTCCACAGGAAACATTCATGAATAAAAATTCCTCATTTAGACAAAATTCACAAACACAAATTGGAAATAAGAATTATTAAAGTGTCTTTTTTAACTGTTACACATCCACAAAAGTCACTTGTCAGAGTAAAAATGACAATAATTAACTTTTTCATTTTGTTTGTGAACGTAGAAATCAGACCAACAAACAGTTGAAAGCATCCAAACAGTGTCAACGTATAAATGATTCAATTTATGAATTTTATTCAAGCCATTACTTCCCTGTTAATGATCTTTTCATTTGATCCTGAATTGTGAAGCACTTTGTAAAGTCTGTTTCAATATGAGCTCTATAGATTAATTATTGATCATCCTTCTGACGTTTAATAATAATGATTGACAGTGTTTCTACTAGGATTGTTTTCAGGGGGGGTGGTAGGCCCCTTGAAACTACTAGTTATGTTACGGAGCAGGCGTGTCACAGATACGGATACACGGTGTTGACAGTGTCGTCATAGATACGCAGTAAGGCGGTTGTCTGTATCGCTGTATTTCTCTACACTGAGCTGAAATGAAACAAGTGCACAAAAAATAGGTAAATAAATATTAAACAAATATTAACAATATTTATTAACCTAATGTTTAAATATTAACAGTATTTATTTACAACACATAAATAAACGTAGGCCTTATGGATGATAGATGGACCAATCAGTCTCTATCTGAAAAACAAATCTGGATTCTCAGCCTCTATATGGTCCTTAATATAGATCAATGTTTGTAATATAACAACATAACAAAAGTGACTGATGGGGAATTAATTTGTTTCAACTTAAAGCCAAATCAAGACAACAGTTTGACTTATAAATGAATGAGATGAATCAGCATTTTGTTTCCTAATAACTGAAAGTGTCAGTTTTAGTGCTGTGTTTACAACAGTTACTGAGGTCAACGACCTTCTAACAGCTGAAGAAAACATCATGTTAACAGAGTTGTTGTGTAGTGTTAGTACCTGTGTTAAAACATCTGTAAGTCCTTTTATAGCAGGTTTGAATCTTGTGCTTTGACTTTTGTTTGTTAGGATGTCCTTTAGTTTGGATAACAGATTGTGCCTTTAAACATATTTACAGAACAGTAATTCATCTAGATACAGGTGGAAGTCAGACCTTAACAGTTTTTTCTGCCTCCTGCTTTGAATGTGTTCATGTCTCTCCATCACCTGACGCCTGGGCTGCCTCTGTGTGTTTCTCTTTACTCCTTCAACTGTTTCTTTAAATCTTGAATCAGTTGCACCTTCTTCCTTTTCAATCACTTCTTTACTTTCTCCTTGTTTTTCTTTCAACACCATTAAATTACATCCTGCAATTCTTCCTCACTTCTGTCTCCTCTCTCCTGATTTCTTCACTCACTCTGAAAATGTAAAAGCTTTCCTTTAATAAATCTGCCAGCAGGGCCGGCTCTAGACATGTTGGTGCCCTAGGAGAGATTAGGATTTGGTGCCCCCCCAAACCACATTACCCCACCAGTACTGCCTCATCACCACCCTGTCATACATTGAGGAGCAGGTGGACCCAAATGCAGAGACCAGAAAGCAGGACTGAAGAAAAGCGTCTTTATTTCAATGACTGGCAGGAAAAAAACAAAAGCAGGATGAGCTGAGTAGAACAAGATACAAAAATAAAATCGACTGAGCAGGAAACTGAACAAACACGACAGAACAGAATTGACTAACTGAACAGACGACTCCACAAAGACTGAACTGAAAACTGAACTTCAATACAAACTGAAGTAATCAGACAACAAGGAACAGGTGGCACAATACAAGGGCAGGCTGGGAGCTGATAGGCTGGGGAAGACACTAGGAGCAGGGCAGGACCCACGAGGCTACTGCAGGGCAGGTGAGAGGAGGAGCACATGAAAACAGGAGGAGTGAAGGAACACACAAGAGAAACACAGAGCAAAGTAAAACCCAGAAAACACAACAGCACTCAATAACAAGCCAGCATAAATCAAACTGTCTCTGAATAAATCAACCTAGGTACACAGCACTACAAGCTAACCAATAATCTAATACAGTCTTTCAAAGATACAACTCAAATAACATGAATGAGCAAAAAGACTGGACAACACAAGTGTAACACAGAAAACCAAAAGAAGAAAAAACACAAAGAGCCCAAACCATGAGTCCATGACACACCCGCTCATTCTACAGTAAAAATATGGACAACAAACATCAGACACCACAATGGTTTCAAGACAAAAATATATATTTTTATAAATTACAATTACTTTTCAAACAAACAAATCACGTTTCACAGAATGAATCAATTGTTAAATATTACTATTATTAACTACCTTTACCTGTTAGTAACATCCAAGACGCTGGCACTTGGTTATTGATAGATTACACTGGATAGACGACTCCTTCCATGATGTCATGTGCCCACAATGTTCTGGGGTTTCATTTATAAAACAGTGTGTAGGATCCATACTAAAATTGTACGTGCGCACAAAAGCTGACAATGGCGCACACCGAAAAATAATCAGATGTATAAAACCATGCGTACACACGAATGCACGTATATTTCCCTTTATAAATCACAGTCCACCTGGAAATGTGCGCTCATGGATCAGCGTCATATCCCGCCCTCTATACGCCCACATTCAACCATAAACGGTCGATGCAAAAGCCTTTATGAATATTCATGTACATGTGTTTCTTTCGCCGCACCAATCACTCTCTCTGTCTTTAGACGCCTGGCCAATCAGTGTTGAGAGTCAGTGTATCGGAGCCTCTCTTGTCACTTGTGCTCAGCAGCAGCAGAGGAAGGACCGCAACAGGCATGAACAGACATTTAACCTTTTATTTCCCCGTTTTCACACGTATTGAAATTATGTGTGTAACCCAAAACAACCACATACAACCTCAATAAACATTCCTGTGGATTGTTAAGTCAGATATCTCTGGTTAAATGTTTAACACACCCTGCAGTGGGCAAGCTCCCAGTTAACCAGTATAAGTAGTTTTTACACCACTCACTCAATATGTAAAATACTATAAACACTATATTAGTTTATATTTACTCCAAAATCCAGCATACAGGTATTTCTGTAATTGACACAGTGAGCACAGGTGGTGAAGATGAGCCGATGAGGTGACTGGAGAAGGCAGAGTGTGTGTGGCAGCCACCGCTGTGTCTCCAGTGTCTCTGTGCTTGACAATACAGCCGTGTTAACTGTAGCCATTTTACACATATAAACTACATGGGAACTCAGACTTGGTGATATATGCACAGTATAACCAAATATTAAAAATCTATTAACGCTCTGTCCTGTAAATATGTTTTAGTTCCGTTTGTTGAAGTTATTTGATGTCATCTTGGATTTCTACAATCAATGATGATCATTTCATCAGTAAGTTAACGTGGCTAAGGTGAAAATGAATCAGTATTTTCATGCTTAGCTAATATTAGAGAAAGGCAACCCAGACTTTGCAGAATCCTGCCACCTGCCACATCCTGACATCATTCATTTCAGCTGCTGCTGCTCCACAACTGACTCTCTCCTTTGTGCTCCGGGTGAGGCAGCACTGATGAAATGTTGGGCAGACTTTAAGATCTGAGTTGCTTTATATCTTTACAAATTGAAAGATGTTTATGGAAGTTATGGCTCACTACAAGCCAAAGTACAGATAACACTGCTGGTTTGAGTGTTTCTGATAATGTGGATCTATAATTGATGTTTGATATTAAGTGAAATGAAATGTGTGAGAGGATTATTATACAATCTGCCTTCAATTCACTTCAATTCTGCGTCGTCGATTTCCCCTGTCTCTAAAATGTTCCTACGCATGGGTAAGAGTTTAGGTGCAGGTGCGCACATTGTCCCATCAAGTTTGTTTTTATAGATCACAACTTTTGCTTGGGAAGTGGCGTACGCCTCTTTCAGGCCCCGTTCCTGCTTACTCAACAAATGAGATCCCTGGACTGTTCTCGTGGGTTTTGAGTATTTCACTGCAATTTTTCCAGTCATTAAATCAATTACTGATTAGTTTGTATTTTTTTTGTGAGAACAGGTTGCAGCAGAAGCAGTAAAGACTTTTTAAAAAATTTTTCTTGGAATATACCCAACCAACTTCTCTTGATTTTCTCTCCATTCACTTATTTTCTGTAGAAGTGGTGGTGATGGGAACTTCTCCCATCCTCTCATTTTGTAAATGTAGAGTCTTATTTTAGCTGATATGGCCTCTGCTGACTATCTCTGTCCTCACCATATCAGACAGGGCTGCAGTGAGTCACTTTATAAACTCAATAATATCTCTGGAAACAAATGTAAAATGTCAATAAAATAAATAATATTCCTGACATGAAAATACTGAGTGAAGTTTAGAAAGAAAGAAGAAGACAGACATCAGTCAGTATCAGTCCTTCCTCCTGTCCTCCTCCTCCTCCCTCTGCTGCTGATGTGATTGACTGCTGCAGGTACCGCTGGTAGAGAGGAGAGGCTGCTTTGTCTCAGCCAGCAGCTGAGTTTACAAGAATGAGCCAAATTTGAAGATCGGTGGCAAACTAAGCTAAACAGTTAGACTACATACAGACAGCTTTAGTTTTAGCTTGTTGCTAACAATTAGCTATTAGCTGAGCTAGCGCGCTGTGGTTGTGTAAAACATAGCAGCGGTGGATGAGAGACTGCGGACAGAGCAGTTGAAAATATCACTTTTCTACATGTTTATGCTTGTTGATCAGGTGTATTGATAGAGTATTGACTTTTTACTCGCTAAGGTGTTATTGCACTTAAGAAGTAACGAGCGTAGTTGTCGTCAACTCGAGTAATCTTCACTTCACATGTGATCTGCTGTTCACTGACTTTGCTGTGTGTGTCTGTGTGTGTGTGTGTGTGTGTCTGTGTGTTTGTGTGTGTGTGAGTGTGTGTGTCTGTGTGTTTGTGTGTGCGTGTTTGTGTGTGTGTGTGTGTTTCTGTGTGTTTGTGGGTGTGTCTGTTTTTGTGTCTGTGTGTGTCTTTTTGTGTGTGTGTCTGTGTTTGTGTTTGTGTGTGTGTGTGTGTCTGTGTGTTTGTGTGTGTCTGTTTTTGTGTGTTTGTGTGTGTGTGTTTCTGTATGTGTGTTTGTGTGGGTGAGTGTGTGTGTCTGTGTGTGTATTTGTGTGTTTGTGTGTGTGTCTGTGTGTTTCTGTATGTGTGTTTGTGTGGGTGAGTGTGTGTGTCTGTGTGTGTATTTGTGTGTTTGTGTGTGTGTCTGTGTGTTTGTGTGTGTGTGTTTCTGTGTGTGTGTGGGTGAGTGTGTGTGTCTGTGTGTGTATTTGTGTGTCTGTGTGTTTCTGTATGTGTGTGTGTATGTTTGTGTGTGTGCGTGTCTGTGTGTTTGTGTGTGTGTCTGTTTTTGTGTGTCTGTGTGTTTGTGTTTGTGTGTGTGTCTGTGTGTTTGTGTTTGTGTGTGTGTGTGTGTGTGTGTGTGTATATGTGTGTGTGTGTGTGTGGAGGAGAGGCTGCAGTTTGAGAATAAATTACACCAAAACGTTAAAAAGTGCTGATAAAAGAACCGGTAACATCGGAGCTTATCAATACTACAGTCTTTAATCATTTATCCTCGGGGCTCGTTTAATACCGGGTTTCGGTACCCATCCCTACAGAGAAATAAGTGCACATTAAATAAAACTGCCATACCTTTGATTATTTTGGAGAAAACAGACGTATAAATCGATGCATAAACAACCACAGGAAGCTGGAACAAGCGTTGATGTCTGGAACAACGATTGTCTCTTTCCCTCGCCGTTTAATCGTTTACAAAGTGAAAAAAGCAGAAATGTGGTGGCAGAGTAAAATCTTTTTTGTGTTAGTGGTAAAAATAAACAGACTATGATGGAACAAATAATTCACTTTTGATGGAAATCCGTCTGTAGACGGAGCTCTTGCACCCATGTAATCTGCTTCTAACGCTACATGATTTCTTCTTTATTCAGATTGGAGAGATGCAGTTTGTCAGAGATCAGCTGTGCTTCTCTGCTCTCAGCTCTGAAGTCCAACCCCTCCCACCTGAGAGAGCTGGATCTGAGCTACAACAAGAGTCTCGACGGTTCAAGAACAAATCTACTGTGTGATTTTCTGGAGAGTCCAGACTGTAGACTGGAGACTCTGAGGTCAGACACCATTTCTTACTTCTGTGCTGAGATTAATATGATGTGAAAGTTGTGGTGACACTAAACTGCAGACATAAGGATGATTTTTATGAGGTAAAATCTCCTTCAGATTTACACATTCAAATGTTGTTTTCAAACATTTAAATACTATTTAAAGCCTCCCTCCAGTGTATTTTGGCATTTTTGAGATATTTAATATTTTTTCTGAGTCATTTTCTGACCATGTTGATTAGCCACAATGTTCACCAAATATTTGTGGACAAATAACTTCATTTTGTGCTGAAAGATCAAAAATGTCAGCTGTTGTTAAAACTGAACAATGACGTATGACTATAGTAGAACGCTGCAGTCATACGTCATCCTCATAAAATCCCTTTGTTTTTGTGAGCGTCACATAGGCTACTGATACAGTATCAGGCGCCTGTGTTTCATACTAAATAGTCTACTGGATGCAGACGTGCTGCAACAACAGATTAATGCTTCAAATATAAATCATTTATTTCAGTTAAACACTCTCCAACCAACATGTGCACAGAAAATAAGGTTTAATGTGGTTAAAGCAGGAAAGTCAGTAAATCAGTGTGCAGTGATGTATAAATGAATGTGGGTGATTGTTACATTATCTGTTGTCCACAGCTGTTTATACTGTATGAAAAGCTTCTCCTTCACTTGATTAAATCCCTGCAGCATCTGAAGTCAGCAGGACTGATATGTTGATAAATCTGCAGCCTCTGAGAAGTGCTGCGCCAGAGCGCAGTGCCGTTACGCACCACCGTTCACTGTGTTTACCTTCATTAAATCTCCTGATGACACCAGGCTGCTACAGTAGAAACACGCACACCTCTACACACATCAGACTGGTCGGTTATAACTCGATATTCTGCTTTTTTATGAAGGAGACATCGGGTTAGCGGGGCTCATCAGCCTCTTTTCCAACTTTCTTTTTAGCCAAAGTAGCGTCTCATGTTTTATCCTTGAGACACATTACGATGCAAACGCTGTTGTGTAACATTAATTACTAAACTATGTCACCGTGTACAAGGTGAGATACATTAGGCTATAATTATTGCTGAAATAGTGTCAGTCCGTCAGTAAACAGCTTCACCAAATACATTTTTTACATTTTTTTAAAAATTTCTATTGTTATTATATTAAGTGATGAAAAAACTGCTCCATCTGTCTTTGGCTGCAGATTTGTGGTGATGTGTGTTCATGTCGTGACGCTCTGAACCATCCAGACATTTCCTGAAGAAAAGCTTTCCGTTTGTTGAGCTGTCGTTATCACGTTTAACTGTGATTGGCACAAGTGTTTCACGGCTATGAGACCAGTGATGTGACTGGCTGAGAGAGTATTTATTAATCACCACACCAGTTGATCTATATTCACTCAGCCCTTTTACACGTTGCACTGCTGCACATACATGAACCAAAACAGCAGGTGACAGGTGCGCATGCAGGGCTCCACATTAACTTTTTGAGGCACTTGTCCTTCAGACAAGTAAATTTATCTTTCACTTGTCCATGTGTGACAGATGTGGTGAGGACATGTAACGAGACGACTCAAAGGATTGGTTTCCAGCCTTTATTTGCTTCTGCAGAAGACAATGTAACACATATGAATTACCTTCTGGTCTCTCCTGCACATCTGCTCCTAAACATGCAAAATAACAGAATTTACACCAGGAAATAGATGCTAAAATCTCTGCAGCGCTACGTTGACTACATGACGCAGGGCAGCCTGCTGTAATACAAATGGCACCAAGAAAGTTAAACAAAAGCATCTACAAAACTCATATTAACAGTCAAAACAACATGAAACAGCTAGTTAAAGTAATAGTATTAACAGTAAACAATATGCATTAAATGTTACAACATAAACGGTTCAATTTCCATAGAAAACAATAAAATAGTGCAGCAGCATTTTTCCACACAACTTACCCTCAGCAATGCAAAACAGCTCTGTGAGGAACAGAAGGGACGATGTGCAGCAAGGTCATTTCCACAGGAAACATTAATGAATAAAAATTCCTTGTTGAGATAAAATTCACAAACACAAATTGTAAATAAGAATTATTAAAGTGCCTTTTTTAACTGTTACACATCCACAAAAGTCACTTGTCAGAGTAAAAATGACAATAATTTACTTTTTCATTTTGTTTGTGAACGTAGAACTCAGACGAACAAACAGTTGAAAGCATCCAAACAGTGTCAACATATAAATGATTCAATTTATGAATTTTATTCAAGCCATTACTTCCCTGTTAATGATCTTTTCATTTGATCCTGAATTGTGAAGCACTTTGTAAAGTCTGTTTCAATATGAGCTCTATAGATTAATTATTGATCATCCTTCTGACGTTTAATAATAATGATTGCCAGTGTTTCTACTAGGATTGTTTTCAGGGGGGGTGGTAGGCCCCCTGAAACTACTAGTTATGTTACGGAGCAGGCGTGTCACAGATACGGATACGCGGTGTCGACAGTGTCGTCATAGATACGCAGTAAGGCGGTTGTCTGTATCGCTGTATTTCTCTACACTGAGCTGAAATGAAACAAGTGCACAAAAAATAGGTAAATAAATATTAACAATATTTATTAACCTAATGTTTAAATATTAAAAGTATTTATTTACAACACATAAATAAACGTAGGCCTTATGGATGATAGATGGACCAATCAGTCTCTATCTGAAAAATGTTTGTTTCAATGTTTGTAATATAACAACATAACAAAAGTGACTGATGGGGAATTAATTTGTTTCAACTTAAAGCCAAATCAAGACAACAGTTTGACTTATAAATGAATGAGATGAATCAGCATTTTGTTTCCTAATAACTGAAAGTGTCAGTTTTAGTGCTGTGTTTACAACAGTTACTGAGGTCAACGACCTTCTAACAGCTGAAGAAAACATCATGTTAACAGAGTTGTTGTGTAGTGTTAGTACCTGTGTTAAAACATCTGTAAGTCCTTTTATAGCAGGTTTGAATCTTGTGCTTTGACTTTTGTTTGTTAGGATGTCCTTTAGTTTGGATAACAGATTGTGCCTTTAAACATATTTACAGAACAGTAATTCATCTAGATACAGGTGGAAGTCAGACCTTAACAGTTTTTTCTGCCTCCTGCTTTGAATGTGTTCATGTCTCTCCATCACCTGACGCCTGGGCTGCCTCTGTGTGTTTCTCTTTACTCCTTCAACTGTTTCTTTAAATCTTGAATCAGTTGCACCTTCTTCCTTTTCAATCACTTCTTTACTTTCTCCTTGTTTTTCTTTCAACACCATTAAATTACATCCTGCAATTCTTCCTCACTTCTGTCTCCTCTCTCCTGATTTCTTCACTCACTCTGAAAATGTAAAAGCTTTCCTTTAATAAATCTGCCAGCAGGGCCGGCTCTAGACATGTTGGTGCCCTAGGAGAGATTAGGATTTGGTGCCCCCCCCCCAAACCACATTACCCCACCAGTACTGCCTCATCACCACCCTGTCATACATTGAGGAGCAGGTGGACCCAAATGCAGAGACCAGAAAGCAGGGCTGAAGAAAAGCGTCTTTATTTCAACGACTGGCAGGAAAAAAACAAAAGCAGGATGAGCTGAGTAGAACAAGATACAAAAAAAAATCGACTGAGCAGGAAACTGAACAAACACGACAGAACAGAATTGATTAACTGAACAGACGACTCCACAAAGACTGAACTGAAAACTGAACTTCAATACAAACTGAAGTAATCAGACAACAAGGAACAGGTGGCACAATACAAGGGCAGGCTGGGAGCTGATAGGCTGGGGAAGACACTAGGAGCAGGGCAGGACCCACGAGGCTACTGCAGGGCAGGTGAGAGGAGGAGCACATGAAAACAGGAGGAGTGAAGGAACACACAAGAGAAACACAGAGCAAAGTAAAACCCAGAAAACACAACAGCACTCAATAACAAGCCAGCATAAATCAAACTGTCTCTGAATAAATCAACCTAGGTACACAGCACTACAAGCTAACCAATAATCTAATACAGTCTTTCAAAGATACAACTCAAATAACATGAATGAGCAAAAAGACTGGACAACACAAGTGTAACACAGAAAACCAAAAGAAGAAAAAACACAAAGAGCCCAAACCATGAGTCCATGACACACCCGCTCATTCTACAGTAAAAATATGGACAACAAACATCAGACACCACAATGGTTTCAAGACAAAAATATAGATTTTTATAAATTACTTTTCAAACAAACAAATCACGTTTCAAAGAATGAATCAATTGTTAAATATTACTATTATTAACTACCTTTACCTGTTAGTAACATCCAAGACGCTGGCACTTGGTTATTGATAGATTACACTGGATAGACGACTCCTTCCATGATGTCATGTGCCCACAATGTTCTGGGGTTTCATTTATAAAACAGTGTGTAGGATCCATACTAAAATTGTACGTGCACACAAAAGCCGAAAATGGCGTGCACCGAAAAATAATCAGATTTATAAAACCATGCGTACACACGAATGCACGTATATTTCCCTTTATAAATCACAGTCCACCTGGAAATGTGCGCTCATGGATCAGCGTCATATCCCGCCCTCTACACGCCCACATTCAACCATAAATGATGCAAAAGCCTTCATGAATATTCATGTACATGTGTTTCTTTCGCCGCACCAATCACTCTCTCTGTCTTTAGACGCCTGGCCAATCAGTGTTGAGAGTCAGTGTATCAGAGCCTCTCTTGTCACTTGTGCTCAGCAGCAGCAGAGGAAGGACCGCAACAGGCATGAACAGACATTTAACCTTTTATTTCCCCGTTTTCACACGTATTGAAATTATGTGTGTAACCCAAAACAACCATATACAACCTCAATAAACATTCCTGTGGATTGTTAAGTCAGACATCTCTGGTTAAATGTTTAACACACCCTGCAGTGGGCCAGCTCCCAGTTAACCAGTATAAGTAGTTTTTACACCACTCACTCAATATGTAAAATACAATAAACACTATATTAGTTTATATTTACTCCAAAATCCAGCATACAGGTATTTCTGTAATTGACACAGTGAGCACAGGTGGTGAAGATGAGCCGATGAGGTGACTGGAGAAGGCAGAGTGTGTGTGGCAGCCACCGCTGTGTCTCCAGTGTCTCTGTGCTTGACAATACAGCCGTGTTTACTGTAGCCATTTTACACATATAAACTACATGGGAACTCATACTTGGTGATATATGCACAGTATAACCAAATATTAAAAATCTATTAACGCTCTGTCCTGTAAATATGTTTTAGTTCCGTTTGTTGAAGTTATTTGATGTCATCTTGGATTTCTACAATCAATGATGATCATTTCATCAGTAAGTTAAGGTGGCTAAGGTGAAAATGAATCAGTATTTTCATGTTTAGCTAATATTGGAGAAAGGCAACCCAGACTTTGCAGAATCCTGCCACCTGCCACATCCTGACATCATTCATTTCAGCTGCTGCTGCTCCACAACTGACTCTCTCCTTTGTGCTCCGGGTGAGGCAGCACTGATGAAATGTTGGGCAGACTTTAAGATCTGAGTTGCTTTATATCTTTACAAATTGAAAGATGTTTATGGAAGTTATGGCTCACTACAAGCCAAAGTACAGATAACACTGCTGGTTTGAGTGTTTCTGATAATGTGGATCTATAATTGATGTTTGATATTAAGTGAAATTAAATGTGTGAGAGGATTATTATACAATCTGCCTTCAATTCACTTCAATTCTGCGTCGTGGATTTCCCCTGTCTCTAAAATGTTCCTACGCATGGGTAAGAGTTTAGGTGCAGGTGCGCACATTGTCCCATCAAGTTTGTTTTTATAGATCACAACTTTTGCTTGGGAAGTGGCGTACGCCTCTTTCAGGCCCCGTTCCTGCTTACTCAACAAATGAGATCCCTGGACTGTTCTCGTGGGTTTTGAGTATTTCACTGCAATTTTTCCAGACATTAAATCAATTACTGATTAGTTTGTAGTTTTTTTGTGAGAACAGGTTGCAGCAGAAGCAGTAAAGACTTTTTTTTTTTTTTCTTGGAATATACCCAACCAACTTCTCTTGATTTTCTCTCCATTCACTTATTTTCTGTAGAAGTGGTGGTGATGGGAACTTCTCCCATCCTCTCATTTTGTGAATGTAGAGTCTTATTTTAGCTGATATGGCCTCTGCTGACTATCTCTGTCCTCACCATATCAGGCAGGGCTGTCAGTCAGCAGGATCTATAGCTGCTGCCTTGATGGACTCACATACTTCAGGATCTGTTCCAGTTGATGGTGTCTGCAGGCTGTAGAGTAGTAGAAGTGTCTGTTGTGTCTGTTGTTGCTTCACCTGCAGGTAAATCTAAACATACATGTAAATATAGTTATTAATCCTTTAGTAAGGACACACAATGATTCATAAATGACAACACATCAGACAATAAACACATCTGAAGCATAAATTATAGATAACGGTTGACCAGAACTGTTCAATTACATGAGTGAAAAAAGGTCAAGAATCCAAGTTTAAATTATTTTAGATGGAATAAGTTATTCTAGCTTTAATGTGTCCTGTAGACAACTTGAATAAATATAGATGATTGCAGTCTAATATTGATTAGTATTTAAGTTAGCTATGTTCCCTTTATAATATAGAAATTATATTTATGATTCAATATATTTTATTGCACTAGTGTTACCATGATAACACAAGTATGTAAGAAACCATTTAATAATAGATAATATTGATATTTGACTTGAAATTAACAAGGTGTAACTGTGACATTCAAATAACAATAATACTACTAATAATAAATATATTAATAATAATAATAATAATAATAATAATAATAATAATAATAATAATAATAAAGACAACATAGCAGTGTATTATCAGTTACACAGAGACCACAAATAAGTGGCTGAACTGACCTGCTTCAGAGAGTGGTGTAGATGGGAGATCAGATGTAACTTCTCCAGCAGCTGGAGGCTTCTGCAGATATTTCCTGAGTGCATCTGGACAGTATAGAGTAGATATCAGCCTGTTACAAGCAAAAACATGTAGCTGCAGAGTAGACAAACAACTGCTGCAGCCTGTTGCACCAGCTGTGTGTCAGTTCAAACTTAGTTATAACATAAATTATTATCACTAAGTTGTGATTTATGCATCACTAAAATAAAAGCTTTCACCACGGAGATAAGTTACAACATAACTGTAATTGCTGCCATTTAGCAACACAGTAATCCAGTAGAGACCTAATTTATTGATATGATATTTCACTATTGCTCCAGTTTACTACAATGTGCTACGATGCCAAGTGGCTCATGCCAGCTTACACATAGTTGGTGCAACCCAGTGCAGAAATCTATGTTTTTATGGATATAGCGTTAGCCATTATCACTGATATTGGTCAGTGAAATTTCAGCACAAAGCCTTACGTTGTAGGAAGGAGCAGTTATCCAGATAGCTCGCTACTGGCTTGTCATTCAGTCTCATATCCTTCAATCTGTAACGATATGTGAGTCCAGCAGCTATCGTAGCATCATTATCTAGCATTAGCTTTATTGCTACTTAGCTAGCTATGTTAACATTAGACGACATACCTCTATATTGGACTTTCTTTTCCTCCTCCTCTTTTCTCCGTTTTCTTTCTTGTGCATCTGAAGGTTTGGACCTTTTCATTATGTAATAAAATGTGAATATCTGCCTCTTGACATCTCGTCACAGACTTTGTCTGTCTGTGATGCATCATCCCTCTTTTTCAGTGCGCACAGTAGAGGTGCAGAGCAGATGAAACATTGTGAGGATTTTTTTGTGACTTTTAACTTGTGTGGTGGGACAAGTAAATTTCTTTTCCATTTGTCGTATAAAGAAATCGGACAAGCCTTAAAGTCGAGCCGTAAACTCTGAATTTATTCTTTTTTAAATAATAAATTCAGAACAAGATTAGAATTTATTTTTATTACAAATATAACTAAACATTGTTTCTAGAGCAGCAACAGTAAATGGTAAATGGACTGTACTTGTATAGCGCCTTTCTAGCCTTCCAACCACTCAAAGCGCTTTTACACCACGAATCACATTCACCCATTCACACACATTCATATGCTGAATGGGTACAGGGGCTACCATGCAAGGTCCCAACCTGCCCATCACAGGAAATCTCATCATTCATACACTGATGGCACAGCCATCAGGAGCAATTTGGGTTTAAGTATCTTGCCCAAGGACACATCGACATGAGGACTGGAGGAGCCGGGAATCGAACCTCCAATCTTCCGATTAGTGGACGACCCGCTCCTGACCCTACCTCCTGAGCCACAGCCGCCCAGCTGCAACAGTCATGTTTACAACAGCAAAGTCACTTTATAAACTCAATAATATCTCTGGAAACAAATGTAAAATGTCAATAAAATAAATAATATTCCTGACATGAAAATACTGAGTGAAGTTTAGAAAGAAAGAAGAAGACAGACATCAGTCAGTATCAGTCCTTCCTCCTGTCCTCCTCCTCCTCCCTCTGCTGCTGATGTGATTGACTGCTGCAGGTACCGCTGGTAGAGAGGAGAGGCTGCTTTGTCTCAGCCAGCAGCTGAGTTTACAAGAATGAGCCAAATTTGAAGATTGGTGGCAAACTAAGCTAAACAGTTAGACTACATACAGACAGCTTTAGTTTTAGCTTGTTGCTAACAATTAGCTATTAGCCGAGCTAGCGCGCTGTGGTTGTGTAAAACATAGCAGCGGTGCATGAGAGACTGCGGACAGAGCAGTTGAAAATATCACTTTTCTACATGTTTATGCTTGTTGATCAGGTGTATTGATAGAGTATTGGCTTTTTACTCGCTAAGGTGTTATTGCACTTAAGAAGTAACGAGCGTAGTTGTCGTCAACTCGAGTAATCTTCACTTCACATGTGATCTGCTGTTCTCTGACTTTGCTGTGTGTGTGTGTTTGTGTGTGTGTGTGTGTGTGTGTGTGTGTTTGTGTGTGTGTGAGTGTGTGTGTGTGTGTCTGTGTGCGTGTCTGTGTGTGTGTGTGTGTCTTTGTGCGTGTCTGTGTGTTTGTGTGTGTGTGTTTGTGTGTGTGTTTGTGTGTGTCTGTGTGTTTGTGTGTGTGTGTGTTTGTGTGTGTCTGTGTTTGTGTGTGTGTGTTTGTGTGTGTGCGTGTCTGTGTGTTTGTGTGTGTGTGTCTGTGTTTGTGTGTGTGTGTGAGTGTGTGTGTGTGTGTCTGTGTTTTTGTGTGTCTGTGTGTGCGTGTGTTTGTGTGTGTCTGTGTGTGTTTGTGTGTGTGAGTGTGTGTGTGTGTCTGTGTTTGTGTGCGTGTGTGTGTGCGTGTCTGTGTGTTTGTGTTTGTGTGTGTGTGTTTGTCTGTCTGTGTGTGTTTGTGTGCGTGTGTGTGTGCGTGTCTGTGTGTCTGTGTTTGTCTGTGTGTGTTTGTCTGTCTGTGTGTGTTTGTGTGTGTGCGGGTCTGTGTGTTTGTGTGTGAGTGTGTGTGTGTGTGTGTGTCTGTGTGTGTGTCTCTGTGTTTAGGTGTGTGTTTGTGTGTCTGTGTCTTTGTGTTTGTGTGTGTTTGTGTGTCTGTGTCTTTGTGAATGTGTTTGTGTGTGTGTCTATGTGTTTGTTTTTTGTGTGTGTGCGTGTCTTTGTGTCTGTGTGTGTGTGTCTGTTTGTGTGTGTGTTTGTGTGTGTGTGTCTGTTTGTGTCTGTTTGTGTGTGTCTTTGTGTTTGTGTCTGTGTGTGTGTCTGTGTGTTTGTGTGTCTTTGTGTATGCGTGTGTGTCTGTGTGGTTTTTTTGTGTGTGTGTGTGTGTGTTTGTGTGTGTGTGTGTTTGTGTATGTGTGTGTGTGTGTGTGTGTGTGTGTATATATATGTGTGTGTGTGTGTGTGTGTGTGTGTGTGTGTGTGTGTGTGTGTGTGTGTGGAGGAGAGGCTGCAGTTTGAGAATAAATTACACCAAAACATTAAAAAGTGCTGATAAAAGAACCGGTAACATCGGAGTTTATCAATACTACAGTCTTTAATCATTTATCCTCGGGGCTCGTTTAATACCGGGTTTCGGTACCCATCCCTACAGAGAAATAAGTGCACATTAAATAAAACTGCTAGACCTTTGATTATTTTGGAGAAAACAGACGTATAAATCGATGCATAAACAACCGCAGGAAGCTGGAACAAGCGTTGATGTCTGGAACAACCAACGCCTCTTTCCCTCGCCGTTTAATCGTTTACAAAGTGAAAAAAGCAGAAATGTGGTGGCAGAGTAAAATCTTTTTTGTGTTAGTGGTAAAAATAAACAGATTATGATGGAACAAATAATTCACTTTTGATGGAAATCCGTCTGTAGACGGAGCTCTTGCACCCATGTAATCTGCTTCTAACGCTACATGATTTCTTCTTTATTCAGATTGAAGAACTGCAGTTTGTCAAAGATCAGCTGTGCTTCTCTGGTCTCAGCTCTGAAGTCCAACCCCTCCCACCTGAGAGAGCTGGAACTGAGTCACAACAAGAGTCTCGACGGTTCAAGAACAAATCTACTGTGTGATTTTCTGGAGAGTCCAGACTGTAGACTGGAGACTCTGAGGTCAGACACCATTTCTTACTTGTGTGCTGAGATTAATATGATGTGAAAGTTGTGGTGACACTAAACTGCAGACATAAGGATGATTTTTATGAGGTAAAATCTCCTTCAGATTTACACATTCAAATGTTGTTTTCAAACATTTAAATACTATTTAAAGCCTCCCTCCAGTGTATTTTGGCATTTTTGAGATATTTCATATTTTTCTGAGTCATTTTCTGACCATGTTGATTAGCCACAATGTTCACCAAATATTTGTGGACAAATAACTTCATTTTGTGCTCAAAGATCAAAAATGTCAGCTGTTGTTAAAACTGAACAATGACGTATGACTATAGTAGAACGCTGCAGTCATACGTCATCCTCATAAAATCCCTTTGTTTTTGTGAGCTTCAAATATAAATGATTTATTTCTATTAAACACTCTCCAACCAACATGTGCACAGAAAATAAGGTTTAATGTGGTTAAAGCAGGAAAGTCAGTAAATCAGTGTGCAGTGATGTATAAATGAATGTGGCTGATTGTTACAGTATCTGTTGTCCACAGCTGTTTATACTGTATGAAAAGCTTCTCCTTCACTTGATTAAATCCCTGCAGCATCTGAAGTCAGCAGGACTGATATGTTGATAAATCTGCAGCCTCTGAGAAGTGCTGCGCCAGAGCGCAGTGCCGTTACGCACCACCGTTCACTGTGTTTACCTTCATTAAATCTCCTGATGACACCAGGCTGCTACAGTAGAAACACACACACCTCTACACACACACTGTTAAAACTTCCTGTAAAAACATTCAACAACTGGCAGCAGGGTTGCCATTAAGTTACTGTAAAATTAACATTTTTTTACTGTCACTAAAATTTATGGTTTCGTGTCGTTAATGAAAAATACAGTATGATCTGGTTTTTCATTGCTTTATTAATAACTGTTTTTTTCTTTTACAGTATCTTACAGTTGACAGATTTGTTTGATTGAACTATTTAGTTTGTTTTGTTTTTTTTACAAACATTTTAATAAACTTATTTTTTAACCTAAATGAATACTGACTTAGCAGGTTAAACACATAGGAATAGTCACAATACATACAATTAAAGACACTTTTGTTCAGAAAAAGGTTTTAATAGACCTGGTTGTCATTCTTCATAAAATCTGTGTCCAAAGCTGGCTACAAGCACATAATGCAAACCAGAACAAAATGTTCTTTAGGAATGAAGAACAGAGCTAAATCACTGATATTTCAATCATGTAATTACAATGCAAGAGAAAAAAACACAGCTTCTTATTGCACTTGACTTTTTATTTGAATATAAAGTTGGAAAGTTCACATGCAGAACAATTGCATGTTAAACAAAAAGCTGAAACAGAGCGTTCTCTCTCAAACTGTCTTTGGCTTTTTGATGGAAATAGTAGTACAAGGCACTTAGGCTCAGAAATATTGACATGATCAACTATACAGTATCACCTTTTTGATTAACAATATATTTAAACATATGAAAGAGTGTTTAGAAAACCAAAGCAGGTGACCAGAACAGAAGAGTTCAGTTGAATAAAACTGCATCATTTGCTGTTAAGCAGCTTTTAACCAGAGGACTGTTCCACAAAGCAGGATTAGAAAGTTAGGCAGATAAGTGTGAAAAGATCATCATGATAGTGTTTTGAATCTGTAAAGCAACATTTGAATGAGCTATTTGGATATGATTCAATTATGATTGACAATTCAAGTTCATGATAACAAACCAAATTTCAGCAGTTTTACCATTTTTAAAGTCATGTGGTAAACTTACTAACCTTGCTTTGTGGAGCAGCAACAGTTACAGACAACTGAGCTACATCACAGAATTACAAGCAAACTCTCAGATAATATCTGGCTCTATATCATGTAACATCTGAATATACTGGAGATATTGTCCAGCCTTAAGGCATATCAGTGGTACAAATAAAAAGATGAACATTACATAAATAAAAGATGTTTTGTCAATATAATGCTGTCTGTCAAAAACAGTTGAAATATAAATGAAAATATAATGAACAGCAGCAGACATGTTACATCATGTCCAAATATGAACTGTATGTCAGGCTCTAACAAGGAACACGGTTAAGTGCAGAAGTCCAAGTATTGGGCGATGGCAGGGGAGTGAGTTAGTTAATGACTTATGGCCCAGTCAAAGACACCAGTTCTCCCAGTCCAGCCTTGGTAGCCCTCTGACTGTGTGTGTGTGTGTGTGTGTGTGTGTGTGTGTGTGTGTTGTGTGTTGTGTGTTGTGTGTTGTGTGTGTGTGTGTGTGTGTGTGTGTGTGAGATTGAGAGGGAGAAAGAATTAGACGAATGAGACCAGCTGGTGTTTTGATAAATAGAAGCCAGTAATGGGATTGAGTAATCTCACCATCTTAAATGAAGTCCCACTTGAAGTCCATGAGTTTCCTCAGCAGAGTGGATACAAACTTTCAAACATTCAGATCTTTGTTTTAAATCAGTTTTGATAACATTAAAACATCTGTGACCACATAGACTTTATACTGATCCACACTGAGCATCTTTTTGGTCTTCATATTTAATATAACATGAAAAAGCTGCACTGGCTAATTCACTGTTAAGTCACTGTGTGTTTATTGAAGTAGCAGCATGTTGTCATTAATATTAATGAAGCTCTTTTTCACTGTTTGTATTTGACAGTTTTTAACCTGCATCCTGTTGGGTTCAGGTGTTTGGAGTTTCCATTTTCTAAACTTGTTCATTCTAAACCTTCTTCAGCTCTGAACAGATTATGAAACATTGAATGATTTCAAACACAATAATCTGCTTCTAACGCTACATGATTTCTTCTTTATTCAGATTGATTTGCTGCAGTTTGTCAGAGATCAGCTGTGCTTCTCTGGTCTCAGCTCTGAAGTCCAACCCCTCCCACCTGAGAGAGCTGGATCTGAGAGGAAACTCCTTGAGTTCTTCAGACAAGAAGCTGCTGTCTGATCTTAAGGAGAGTCCAGACTGTAGACTGGAGACTCTGAGGTCAGTAGAGAGTTGGAGTCAGTCCGTGCTGGTTTCAGCAGTTTTGTATTAAACACAGTTAGTATCAAAGCAAAGATCCAGTATTTCCTGGTGAACCTCCAACCTTCTCAGTGGCTGCTTTCCTCAGTGAAGCTGTGAGAGGAGAACGGTGACATGCTTCAGGATCGGACACAACGACAGAGAGAGAGAGAACAGTCAGCCAATCAGATCAGCCAGAAGCTTGTTGTGATCACGTGTTTGAGTCGATGTGAAGACGACTGTTGTTGTTGTTGTTCATGTCTGCAGGAAATAAAGCTGGATTACAGTTGACAGCCTAACAAGATGTATAGAGACAGTGGTCCTCATTCATCCAACTGTCGTACCATCAAATCTGATCTGAAAGTGTTTGTTCTCTCATTTCAACACTAAAGAATTGATCAGTTCATCTTTGTCAGAGCTCTAAGATCAGTCTGACTGAAGCCTGCAAATCACTGGCTCTGATTTCACAGAAGCATCATTACGTTTAGTAACCATGTGGTCTTTATACAGACCAGAACCTCTGCTGAAGTCCAGGAATCACATCTTTATATCTGTCCATCACTTATTTTATTTCCTCCAAATATTTTCAATGACAGCCTCCATTTTTATTTGTCAAATGATGTTTCAAAAGCAGACAAGATGTTGATCAACACACAGAGACTCTTGCTTTCACTTTAACAGCAGGTCACATGTAACAACAGTAAATGTGTCACTAAAGTGTTTGTGCAGCAATGATGTGTTCATGACTCTCTGCACTTTATTTCCTCTGTGTACTTCAGTGAAATCTGCAGAGTAAACAGACTTGATGCCAAAAGTCTCTGCAGGTCTGTGAGATCGGAGCTCAGTGTGTTCACTCCAACACGTTAACATGAGAGCTGAGAGGAAGCAGGCTACGCTGCACAGCTGCTCCACTTCTGGTCTGAACAGGACTGAAGTCCCTGCTGGTCTTTATACTGGATGTGCTGCATCACTGACTGACAGCTGATGAAGTGAGTCTCACTAAACACTGATTTATGACCTCTGTTGTTTCTTCTTCTCTCATCAGATTGGAGTGGTGATCTCTGTCAGAGTGAGTGAACATCCAGGAGTTCGTGTTGAGAGAGGATCAGCTGTATCCTGATGATCCAGAGAGGTTGAAGCAGCAGCAGCAGCAGCTTGTGTGTAGAGAGACTCTGACTGGGCCATGTTACTGGGAGGTAGAGTGGAGAGGAGAGCTTCATCCAGCAGTGACTGACAGAGGAATCAGAAGAAGTGGAGATGAGTCTCAGTGCTGCAGTCTGAACTGATCTGAGAACAGCTCCACTGTCACACACAAAGTCAAGTCCACCATCATCCCTGTGTGTTCCTCTGGATCTGACAGAGTA
This sequence comes from Thunnus albacares, assembly GCF_914725855.1. Classification (NCBI taxonomy): domain Eukaryota; kingdom Metazoa; phylum Chordata; class Actinopteri; order Scombriformes; family Scombridae; genus Thunnus; species Thunnus albacares. The sequence continues at coordinate 14,712,713 of NC_058129.1, forward strand.
TCATCAGTGTATCTGGACTGCTCTGCTGCTGCTCTGTCCTTCTACACAGTCTCTGCAGACACACCCAGACTCCTCCACTCAACCACCTCCTCCACCCTCCTCCTGGACCTGAGTCTCAGTCTGGATTTTGGACTATGTGGATCATCTCCAGCAGAGGCTTGTTTAGAAAGACTGTCCTGCCTTTGTATATAAGTTGCATATATGTTTTAAATGTAAATAAGTTTTAAATGTCTCTTTACTGTCAGATATGTGACCATCTGTATCTGTTGAAACCAGAGTGACACTGCAGATTATTGCAGAATCACTTGACACTATAACCGTTAATTTACAGGATTGTACATATCAGAGAATATTGACGTATATTATATATCAATATATAATATTGAGTAGGCTAGTAGTGTGATGCGTGAAACAAACATCCCTCAGGATTATGTGAGATCTGTCAAATAGAGGAATCACTGCAGCATGTAATTTTTCACTGTCATAAATACTCTTGAGAACAAGAAACATTAAAGAGGGAAATCAGGAAGCTTGAAGTGGAAGAAATTAGTCTAAAAATGTATTTGCCATCAGGTTAGTGAGTCTATTTCATTATATGAAAGAAACTGGGCTGATCAAAAGAAATTGGTGTTCAGTGAAATATAGGAGATGAGTCATAACATTTATGATATGCAAGAATGTTGCTTCACATCTGAGACTATGTGTTCTGTTTCATTTGATTAAATAAAGATTAAACATGACAATTAACTTTAGTCTTTGTTGTTATTTAATAACCGCTAATAAATAAAACAATTTGTATAGGAGCAAATAAAATTAATTATAATAAAAAAAACCATTAACATTGAACCCTGTATACAGTTAGCTAGTTTAGTCCAGTGGTTCCCAACCTAGGGGTTGGGCCCCTCCAAAGGGTCACCAGATAGATCTGAGGGGTCGTGAGATGATTAATGGGAGAGAAAAGAAGAAAAAACAAAGTTCTGATACACAAATCTGTTTTCAGGTTTTGGACTTTTTCTCTAATCTTTGATTTTTAGTGAAATATTGGATCATTTGAACATTTATAGAAATGAAACCATGTGAGAAGTTTTGAGGTAAAAATCACTATTTAGTGGAGCTGTTAACAACTCATAGACATCTGACATCTGAAAAAAAAAGTTGTATGAGAGAGTAGCTGCACCAAAATGAGCTCCTGAATACATCTCAAACTTGGACCTAAAAAGTGGAACATCTTGCAAAATAACCTTCAAATAATCCTCAGAAAAGACTTTAAAGAAGCGTTAACAGCATTAATCAGCAAGAACAGGAGAGGACACGTCGTCTTTGGATATAACAACTAGCTAGCTGTCAACTGCTAACTGCATTTTTGTTGTTTAGTTGAATATTTTGAATAAAGTTTGTTTGTGGGTCTTGATAGTGGCAAATAATAAAAAGTCAGACTCAGATCACGTCGTGTCTTCTGCAGATCAGAGACGAGCCCCCACCACTGCCAAGAGGTTCTCGTCTTGTATGTTTGTATTGTCGTTGATTCCACCCCCTTAGTACCCCCTTAATCGGGCCCCTGCCTCTCTATTTGGCTGCCGGGAGTTTTAAAAGCCAGCAGCCTGTGTGTCCGTGAATGCGTCATGTTGTCGCACACTGTCAAGTTAACGATCGAGGTGATGTTTGTGTTTTTTTTTAAATCTAGGTAGGAGGTAAAGTACAAATCGGCTGCATTAAAACGCAAAGAGCGAGAGAGTAAGAAAAGCGGATCATCAAGCTAACGTTATTGCTAGCACTACTAGCCTGACAGCGGCTAACGGCCAGACTATCCAACCTCACTTTGCTGTGTGTTGAGCGGGACATAAACATCGACAAAGACAAAGTGGCACCATGAAGGAGAGGAGGATGAAGATTTAAAAAGGGACCGTGATATGTACAAAGTTGGTTAACCTGTTGGGATTATTTTGTTCTATGGAGGATGGTGGAAGACACAAATGGACTAATTTACACTAAACTACAGCAGGCTGAGCAGGGACAACACTTGGTGAGTGAAACATGTCACTTCCATAACGTATGGATGTTATATAATGAACTGGATCTTGTACTGGGACTGACAAGCCCGCCGAGGCTTTGAATAAGGTGGATTTCCCCAGTTTTGCATTTCTAAGTGGTTCAGTCACCTGTTGACTGTGTGGTTTGAGAATGAGCCTGTGCAGAAGCTGCTTGTTGCTTGTGAGAATTCATTCCTGCAGAAAACAAGAGTGAGTAAGTCGTGTATTTGATACATGCAGTGATACTTTATGACATGAACAAAAACTCATAAAGAATATACATAAAGAAATATGTGAGTCATGTATCTACAGTATGATATGTGCATTATTTCTTTTTGATGAGAACATAAAGATGCTGTCTAGATGCCATCTTAGAGTTTTCTTTATAATGACCTGTCTGACTTGTTCTCTGACCACACCACTGCTATTATTAGTGCTTAGTTTCACACTTCATTTAGTTAACCTTGATAAATGTTTGAGGTCACAAGATGATAAAAAGTATCATACAAAAAAAAGCAATTTCTGTTCATTTATTCAGATTTTTCTCTAATTGCGCTGCTCTTTTCTTGGGAAATACTGGAAACATCCATAATTAGTCTTTCTTAACTTAAATGTTGGTTATGAAGAAATCAGTCATAATGTGAAATTAATGTGTTGTTTAACTCCATGTTTTCCGCATCTCGGCACCTGTCTGTGTCACTGCCTGTGGTGTTGTAGACTGTCTGCTTTGTGTTTGATTAGACAAACAGCTGTGTCTATTTTATATTTGAATAGGCCTTGTAGTGTTGTAGACCGCAGTGTCTATTTGGTGTTGTTGTTATTCCCGTGTAAGAAAGACATGGTACTGAGTCAGTGCACCTGACCTGTCGCTGTCTATCGGCGATGATGCTGAACTGTAAAAATTGTACTTAAGTACAGTAGTTGAGTAAATGTGCTCAGTTACTTCCACCACTGCTGGCTGAACTCCTGTAAAGATTACAGGCACTGCAGTATTTTTGTGTTGCAGCTCCACCATGTGTAATGATGCAGTATTGCATATTGAATTTTATTCCAATTAAATACGAAAGGCATAGGACTTGAGACGCAGGAATTAAGTTTTGAAATCAGTCTTGCTAACTACTACATCATCTGTACTGTTGCTAAAATAATGTCTTGTGTCAGCATCAAGTCAACATTTCTGAGAGCGCAGCTGGACTTGTGATTCTTAATTTTCTTAATTTTATTTAGATAATGTCCCGTTGCTGTCTGTGTAGTAGTGTGTACTAGTAGATTTATTACTATAGTGGCCTGTATGAAACACATCAGCAATTTGCAGCAATATTCCAGTCCTCAGTGTTGCATTTCTGGATGGATGCAAAACTGAAGAATGGTGTGCTATTTAGAACAATAATGATAGTAATAATAATAATAATGATAATAATAATAATAATACAGTTTATAATACACACTGTTTTTGTTTTTCAGGCATTTCACAGGGATAAACGCTGAGAGAGGCACCCCGTCCTTTCACTAAAGACGGAGAAAAATGACATCAGTCAACCCACACAATCAGTCTCTTAGCCACACTTTTCAGTTACTCACTGAGTTAGTCTCGGTTACTCGTAGTGACTGTCACTCACTCAGTCACTTTCTCAGTCATTCACTCGCTCATTACAAACCTTTATAAACACACACTTGGACAGTCTGGTTACAACTTGCATTAGAGGGACTTTTTTTTTTTTTAAATGTAAAATACCAATTTAAAAAAACAGGCACTGATAAGATGTAGTTATTTTTTTGGTTACAATAATGTGGTGAGCATTAGTACATGGCAACATGGATGCAACACTGAAGAATGGTGTGCTATTTATACTACCACTACAGTTTATAATACACACAGTTTTTGTTTTTCAGGGGGGTCACAGGGATAAACGCTGAGGGAAGAACCCCGTCCTTTCACCAAAGACGGAGAAAGATGACATCAGTCAACCCTTGTGTATTAAGTCTCCTAAAGAAACTAATGGACTTTTGAGTGGGACTTGATATGAATCAGCAAACCCTCTCACCCACCCACACAATCAGTCTCTTAGCCACACTTTTCAGTTACTCACTGAGTTAGTCTTGGTTACTCGTAATGACTGTCACTCACTCAGTCACTTTCTCAGTCATTCACTCGCTCATTACAAACCTTTATAAACACACACTTTGGACAGTCTGGTTACAACTTGCATTGTCATATCCCATATTTTTGTGTATATCTGTTCATTTATAATGTTTTTCTGTTCAACAGTCTCAGAACAGCATAGTGAAGTACTGTAGCTAAGACTCTGTATCTTGGTAAGACTGTTAGCCCCAGCTAATTATGGTCAAAGTGAACGCTCTGGCTGTTCTCAAAAGGAAGGGGCTCAGGACTCGGGTGGTGATTTGATCTCAACTGAACTCCCTAAACTCCCAGTCTTCCCCTTCGCACCCCCCCCCTCCCCCCTTTTTTACAGTGAACCCAATGGTGCTAGATGAGTCCCAATGCTTTCTGCAGGAGGGTAACCTCTCTAGGTACAGTGGCCCTCTCTCTGTGTATGTCCCGTTGGTGCGTTCTTGCATCTGTCCGCCACTGGGAGGGGCATCGCCACGGGACAGTCCACCATCGACTTGTTTAATGTACATACATTTGAATGCAGTTTTAGAGTCTGGCTTCAGTGGTAGTTAAACCAAAAATGGGTTTACTGCAGCTGACAGCTGTCGTCGTGCAATCATAATGTCAAACATACTGTATATCCTATTAACTCAGTGTATAATGTGCAGCAGAATATTTTACTTGTGACCAAAGACTGTAGCTTTATCTTGTCTTTCAGTGGTCTCCAAAGTTATATCAGCTTCAAAATAGCAATTCTGAAAAAAAGCTCTCACATGTTGCAGTGCTGTTTATGTTGTTTTGTTTGTGTCTGTGATGTTCAGAACAGCATCATGAGTTCCCTTTAAATGTAAGGTGTCTATGTCAAATTATGTCTTCTTTGTGTAAAGCTCAAATAAAGCCACAGTATATCAGACTGTTTCTGGAATATCAGATTAAATGGATATTGTTTACAGTATTCCTCAGCTTTCTGTCTATCTCCAGGTCACTGTGCAAAACGCAGCAAGTTCTCAATTATGTGAATTTTAAATGAACAGGTAGTGGGGTGACACTTTCTTTTATTAAAATAAATAGATGAAACAAGAAACAAATCCAAATTGAGCATTAAAATTTGAAAAATTAAAGAGAATGGATATAGCTTGCTCCTAGAAATAATTGGTAAAAATATGGCACAGAGGACATGCTATATTTTAATTGAATTAAACTCTTGAAATGCTCTTTGACTTAGTATCTTTAATCACTATTAATCAATTTTGTAAGTGAGTGAAACCTTTTGGTGAAAATTTCTTGGTAGCAGTATTTTCATCAAAGGTGTACAAATTGTATGACAAGATTGAAATGCTCTGTCAAAAACAGACTTTCAGGGCCCTGGAGTAGCAGCTCGCTTGAAGTTTGAAGTTATAGGTTCAATTCTGACTCAGTCAACCTCATTGACTGAGTCAGAATTGTCTGACTCCACAGCTCATTGAATTTAAAGTTTAAGTGAAGTCTAAACTAATGATAAAAACCTTTGGAAACTGTCTCATCTGTTAGACTACTTAAGGTTTTGGGTTCAATCCTGACTTGATCACTAAACTTTTAACTCAGCTGAAGATAGAAAACCTTGAGGTAACTGTGTGACCCTTGTGTTTCACTGTGTTGGACGGCTACAGCTGAGTTTTAAGGGTTGACAGCCCCAACTGTGGCCAATTGATCATTTTGAATGTAAGTATTTTGATTAAGAAATCCTCTGACAAAACACCACATGGTCTATTAGCTCTACCTGTTGGGCAACAGTTTGCAGGTTGCCTTGAAGGTGTCAGTTCGATTCTCAGTCATGCCATTGATTTTTTTTCTAGTATACATAATATTACATCAACCTGCCTTATTAGTTTGTGTTCCTTGAAAAATGCTATCATCTGAAAACTCCAAAATATGCCTTGAGATCCCTCTGGTCCACTAGTTCAAGGTGTAGGTTCAAGCCTGTTGTCAGGCTGGAAACATTTAATCACATCTACTTGTTCCCATTTGGTAACTTTTTAAAACCAATATCTTGATTAAAGACAGAAATGCTCTGACAAAACATTCTTTCAGCAGCACAGTCCAGTAGCTCAGCCTGTTTGGCAGCAGGTTCAATGTTTTGAGTTGTGGGTTCAATCCTCAGTGTCTCATTGAGCTTTTTCAAGTCAGCCACACTGCTGAACGTTCATCTCCAAACATCACGATCGCCCCCTGGTGGCTGGCTGCAGTATAGGTCATAAGTCCCACTCCCTCCATGTTAGTGGATGGGACATGAGCCAAACTAAAAAGTCAAAGTACACGTCAAATACATTTTTCCCAAAGATGGTTTCTGTCATTTCAGGTAGTTCTTATCATGCTGATGTTTGTCCAAGTGCTCATTTTTCTTATAAGTTTGTTTTTAATTAGTTATTTGACGATATAGAAAGGGGGTCTGACGTCATTATTGAGCTGTTCCACCTTCAGCAGTGTGGCTGACTTGAGACAGACTCAGGATTGAACCCACAACTTCAAAACATTCAACTTGCTGCCAATCAGGCTGAGCTACTAGACCATGCTGCTGAAAGAATGTTTTGTCAGAGCATTTCTGTCTTTAATCAAGAAGTAGACAAGTAGAAGTCATTAAATGGTTCCAGTCTTCAGTGCTGTATCTTGTATCTGACTGATTGAGGATTGAACCCACAACTTCAAAGACTTAAAACAGCTGCCAAACAGATTGAGCTACTGGACCACAACAGTCTTGTCTCAAGATATTGGCTTTAAAAAATCTCCAAGCAGCTCTGGCTTGAACCTCAAAACCTTTAAAGTATATTTTAAAACAGTTAGGCTCAAGGGTCAAACCTTTTACCAAGGGTTTTACATCTTAAATACAGCTGCTAACTTAAAAATTGCTGATCAAGTCAGGATTGAACTCACAACTTTAAAACTTCAGTGTTGTTGTCAAACACAGTGAGCTAAAGCTTTGTCCTGCTAATTGGCTCAGGGTTGAACCCACAACTTCAACAAAGTCAGAAAGTCACCACAAGGGTGGGAAACACCCCACACCACGTAAAACTGCTTCAGTGCAGACCACTGGCTGAACCACCAGGACCAGTTTGTCCGTAACACCGGGCAGCCAGGCTGTGACATGGTTTGCTTCAGTGAGGCCACTCCACTGTCTCTTGCTTGTTTATGGACACTACAGGTGCAACTGTTTGTGCTCTCTACCAAAACATTTCATTTGATTTAGCATTACAGTGTCAAAATCACCCTGTTCCAACAATGATGTCTTTAATTCTGCCGGGGTGGCGAAAGTTACATCAATATACACTGAGCTAAAGTTTTATACCGGTTGAAAAACAATTTCATTTCAGGTTCTCTGTCTTCACTTAAAAAGTTACCAAAAAGGTGGGTATCAGCCCACTCCAGGTAGAACTGCTGTGTTGCAGAGCTACGTTTCTTCAGCAGCAGAGCTGCCCTTTTCTTTAACCTTTAGGCCATTTCAACCACCTTCCACTGCAGAATATACAATGCTTGAAATGGGATATTTTTGACCCTGTAAAGCTATCAGTGTAATGTTAAATTATTGAAAACATTTTGGTATGGTAAAGGTATTTGGTATTTGTCTGAGGATGAGTATGAGTACCCTTCATGTTACACTTAACATTTCATTAACAGACATTTTCTTTGGATCATTTTCTTGGATCCAACACATACACTGAAACAAGTCACCTCACAGCCAGGCTGCCCGGTGTTACGGACAAACTGGTCCTGGTGGTTCAGCCAGTGGTCTGCACTCAAGCAGTTTTACGTGGTGTGGGGTGTTTCCCACCCTTGTGGTGACTTTCTGACTTTGTTCAAGTTGTGGGTTCAACCCTGAGCCAGTTAGCAGGACAAAGCTTTAGCTCACTGTGTTTGACAACACCACTGAACTTTTAAAGTTGTGAGTTCAATCCCGACTTGATCACTCATTTTTTTAAGTTAGCAGCTGTATTTAAGATTGAAAACCCTTGGTAAAAGCTTTGACCCTTCAGCCTAACTCTTAAAATATACTTTAAAGGTCCAGTAGCTCAGTCTGTTTGGCAGCTCTTTAAAGTTTTTGACGTTGTGGGTTCAAAAGCTTTAACATTGTGACTTCAATCCTGGCTTGTTCAGCTGCCTTGATGAAGATTGAAAACTTTTGCTGAAACCTCTTGGTTGCAGCTTTACTTTGTAGCTCAAGGTGTTTGACGGCTGCACTCAATCTTTAAGATTGTGGGTTCAATTCAGAGGATGCTTGTTTTTGTTTTTTTAAATACAATAACATGCATAAAGATTTAGATGCTCTGTCAAAATACCTTTTTAGGGACCTGATCCCGTAGCGTGAACTGTTTGGTAACTTTTTTGACTTTGTTGAAGCTATGGCTTCAGTCCAGCCAGGCCACTGAGGACTGAAAACACCAAATGGAAACTCTTTCACAGCATAGAGCTTTAGCTCACTGTGTTGGACAGCAGCATTGAAGGTTAAACTTTGTGGCTTCAATCCTGACTTGATCAACCACTTTTTAAAGTTAGCAGCTGTATTTAAGATTTAAAACCCTTGGTAAAGGTTTGACCTTTGAGGCTCACTGTGTTAAATTATGCTACTTAAAGCTTTGAAGGTTCAATCAGTCACATACAAGATACACCACTCAAGATTGGAAACATTTAATGACTGGAACTTTTTAAAACCAGTATCTTGATTAAAGACAAATGCTCTGACAAAACATTCTTTCAGCAGCACAGTCCAGTAGCTCAGCCTAAATGGCAGCAGCTTCAATATTTTCATGTTCCGGGTTCAATCCTCAGTCTGTCACTCAGCTTTTTCCACGTCAGTCACACTTCTGAAGGTTGAACAGCTCCAATGAAAAGCGTTATGTATCATCTGCTTGTGAAGCTCACTGTGTTAGACAGCTTCTTTGAAGTTGAAGGGGTGTGGGTTCACTTCTACCACTCTCTGTTGCTTTTTTAAAGTCAGACACACTCCTGAAGATTGAAAATCTCCAAGGGTGGGAAACACCCCACTCCACGTAAAAATGCTTCAGTGCAGACCACTGGCTCAACCGCCACCACCAGTTTGTCCGTAACACCGGGCAGCCAGGCTGTGAGCTGGCTTCTTTCAGTGAGGCCACACCCCTGTCTCCTGCTCCTTTAGGGACTCCACAGGTGCAACTTCTTGTGCTCTCTACTAAAACATTTTAATTCATTTAGCGTCACAGTCTCAAAATCACCCTGTTCCAATCACCCTGTCACTGTGCACAACAGATACTGTCCCAAATTACGATAACAACAGTTTTTTCATCAAACATTAACTCTAACATAAAGGCTGCAGGAACAACATGTGTTTGAGATATAAACATGTTACATCAAATTTTAAGTTGTTTAGCATCACAATGACAGTCTTACAGTGACAAAATCACCCTGTTTCAAGGATCATATTCTTAACTCTGCCAGGGTCACCAAAATATGAGTATGGAAATGGATTTCCACTTGTGCTTTACAAGAACACAGTGTCTTAATTATACTTTCTTTGGCATGATGCATATGGTATTAATTCATTTAGGATTTTCGGATGACAGGAGGGTACCTTGATTGGCTGAGTGGTTACAGAAGAGGGCTGGCATTTACAAGGTTGCTGGTTCAATCCCCAACTCAGCCAGAGGAACCTGCAGAAGGCAGGTGTAACCACACAAAAGCTCTACTCCCTCCATGTACAAATAACTTATTTTCATGAAATGTTAAGTGTATCATGAGGGGTGCAAGAATAACACGTGTATGAGATAAACACCTATTTGTCTAACCAGAATGATAGCTCAGTGGGATGAGTCACAGGTAATATACACCTGAGCACATGGTTGTTGGTTCAATCCCTGCTGAGGGATAAAGATCTTCTTGCTTGTTCTGTCTGTAATGTTGGTTTACAAAGTATTGATATTGGCTCCAACCAAATACAGAGTACATATATCTAAGTATAAGAGTGCATATAAAGTATAAGAGTACATATATAAGTATCACAGCAGTCTACAACAGTATGTAGACACCGAGTGTCATTTGAGAATTTTGCATTTTACCCCGATAGGAAGGCGGTGGTTTTGTGTATTAATAAAGACAGAACATAATACGTAACAAACATGCGATGGCAAGAGACTTCCAACATTTTTAAAAACTTGTTCGCACCTTCTTTCATCAGTAAAACTTCAGCTGTGCAGGACTTTTTGCTGCATAACCCCATGCGTACAGAGCAATAACAAGGAACCATTTAAAAGCAAGTGTATTAAATGGATTTCGACTTGTGCTTTAGAAGAACAGAGTGTCTTAATTATACTTTCTTTGGCATGATGCATATGGCATTAATTGATTCAACCTCTCCTCTGAGTCATCATTCTTGAAATTCACTGACAGAGTCGGGATCGAACCCACAGCCTCAAAACCTCAGGATAACTGTCCAACACAGTGAGCCACAAGGTCAGAGCAGATGAAACAGTCTTCATCTGAGGTTTTCAATCTCCTGCAGTGAGGCTGAGTTTAAGAAGAAAAAATAAGTGAGAGAGTCAGGACTAACAACTACTAAGAACCTCAAAGTTTCAATGTTAACATCCAACACAGCGAGCCACAAGGTCAGAAGGTGAATAATAGTTTTCACCAGAACTTTTCAATCTTCAGTAGTATGTCTGACTTAAAACATTGAGCAATAGAAGTGGGATTGAACCTATGATCGTTAAGCTTCTAACAAACTGTCGGTCACAGGCAGCCACAGAGTCAGATGGTGTCCACCGGTCTTCACCAGAGCTTTTCAATCTTCAGCAGTTCAGCTGATTTGAAAAAGTTCAATGACAGACTGAGAAGTGAACCCACAACTTCAGAAACTTCAAACAGGTAACCAACAGGTAGAGCTACTGGATCAAGAGACTGGAAGAGTTTTGTCAGAGGGCTTGAAGTAATTATCTGTGTTTTCAGGATTGAATCCACAACCTTAAAACTTTTAAACTTCAGTGCTTCTGTGAGCTACAGATTCACACTGGAAATGAAAGCTTTCATTTGAGGTTCTCAATCTTTGACAGTGTGACTTCAACAACATCAAAATGTTACCAAACAGTTCAAGCAACTGGATCAGGTGCCCAAAAAGGTGCTTTTGTGAGAGCATTCAAATCTTTTTGTATGACACTGACTTATACTGGCTTCATTAAGGCCAATTTAGCCACCAGAGCCAGTGATGGTTATACAAATAGAAATGAGACAAAATACTTCCATGATCTGATCAGTGACCACTTAGTATAATATGAAACTAAAGGCTCATTAATAACCATTCAAGAAAATTAAGAAACCATATTGAACTCCAAGCTAATTAACCAAACTACTGCTGCATAAAGAGAGCAATAACAAGGAACCATCTAAAAGCAAGTTGATGAAAATGGATTTCCACTTATGATTCAGAAACACATTTTCTTAATCATATTTTCTTTGGCATGTTGTGAGAGAGTTTAAGCACTGAAGGCAGCGCAGAACTGAACTCATTATGTGTAGCAGTAATTTCCATGTTGAATAAAAGGTGGACCCAGATTAGCCATTAGTCACTCGGCAGACACTAAATGCTGCTGGAGGCTAATAACGACACATCTATCATGCACACAAACAAATGCAACCCTGCATAAAGTTATACCTCTGACATCAAATTATAGCTTCTCACCCATTCAAAAAAAAAAAAAAGTATTCTCCTTCTCCCTGTAATATCTGCTTTAAAAACATCCATGTACTCGGAAACATAGTTAACTGCCCGCTGTACGGCTTCGTTATGGAACATTTAAAGCCAACAAAAGCGCCTAGCAACTGTTTTCACCTACAGAAACTCCTTCTAAAGTCTCGGTGCAACTATAATCTACCTTGAACGCTCTTCCTTATACTCACCTGCAGCCTGCAGCACAGCTTCTGAGTTCCTCATCACTTACTGAGGGTTAGGCTTTCTCTCTGTGTGTTTGCTCAAAGTTTGTTACATCACACTCGTATCAGAGAGGCATGGCGCTGGTTTTGGATACTGGGTGTGCTGGAATCGGGATCTGGTGGTTCTGTTATGCTGTAAGGGTCATTTTGCTGGCGTGCTTTGGGTCCACTTGTCCCCCAAACTCAAATACACAGTGGGCCAAAATTTAAAACAGGGACAAAGTCGCGGGTCAACATTGATATTTATTGAAAAAAATCTTCCTCCAGATATAACAGTGAACGTTTTCATATGGACCCAAACAGGTTTACGAGTTTATCCCACGGCAGCATTTCAGTTACACATTTGGAAACCTCTTCAAAGATTTCCTTTCCTGTGGTTGTGCCATGCATTGATTTTAATCTCAAAATTTCCTCCGTAACACACAGATTTGAGTCCACTCCACGGATGAAGACTGACAGCTGGGCAGTATCAGATGTGTCGCTGCTCTCATCCACAGCGAGGGAGAATGCAACGAAACCTTTTCCCTTTTCCATCAGCTGGTCATATAGATTGGTGGCAAGATCACATGTGCGATCAGCTACTGTGTTTCTGCTCAGGCTCACATTTGAAAATGCTTGCTTTGTCTCTGGGTACACGAGGTCACAAATTTTTCATTATGCACTTTTTCACAAATTCTCCCTCAGTGAAGGGCCAGGCTGATTTTGCGATATCTGCTGCCACAATAAAACTAGCCTATACAGCAGCCTCACTTTGTGAAATGGCTTTTTTGAACATAGTCTGTTGTAAAACCAAACTTCTTTTCATCTCCTCTACTTTCTGGCGCCTTTGAGTCATGTCCAGGTCTTCGTACTTGTGGTGTTTCGTTTCATAGTGTTGTCTAATGTTGTACTCCTTGGTTATAGCCACGTTGGCTCCACATACAAGAAAAACACGTCTTTCTTTTACATATGTAGACAGATATTCTGCCTCCCACCTGTCCAGAAAGCTCCTGTTTTTGTCTGTCTTTTGGCCATTTTTTGGGTGGGGTGGCACGGTGCCAGTAGTAGCATGAGGTCGCTATGACTACTGTCAACAGAGGAGAGGGTGTTTATAGGTGCTGTCCTGATTGACGCGCCAAAACACCAGCAGAGCATTCTGGGATTTGTAGTATTAGCGGTACATGCGCTGTATAATACCGGCGGGCCAGCTCTAGTAGTCAAGTTTGACACCTATGCCTTGGAGGGAAGGGTCACTGCAAATCAATACAAAATTGTTCCGAGTGATCAGCTTTATCCTATGGTGAAACATTTCTATCCTGATGGGAGTGGTCTCTTCCAGGATGACAATGCCCCCATCCATAGGGCACGAGGGGTCACTGAATGGTTTTATGAGTATGAAAATGATGTGAATCATATGCTATGGCCTTCTCAGTCAACAGATCTCAATGCAACTGAACACCTATGGGAGATTTTGGACTGACGTGTTAGACAGTGCTCTCGACCACCATCTTCATAAGACCAAATAATATAATTTAAACTTTCATCTTCAAATCTATTTAGTGATGTCTGTGATTGTCTCTGATGCTATATGTCCTTTTGCTATGTCTGGCTATGTTTGTTTTTCTTTCTATCTGCTGTACTCAGGTCTCACTTGCATTCTGATCTCAATGAAATGACCTGATTAAATACAGGTTGTTTAAATAAATGAGGGAATATCTTGTGGAGGAATGGTGTTCATCTCTCCAATAGAGTCCACAGACTTGGAAAGGAGCACTGAAGCTGTTCAAAGACTTGTAGAATCAATGCTTAGGTGCATTGAAGCTGTTCTGGCTGCATGTGGTGGCACCACACCTTACTACGACACTTTATGTTGGTTTTTCCTTTCATTTGTCACCCATCTGTATATTTAACATGTACTAAACTACACATGAAGCAGGAAAAAAAACATGAGAGATGTTTTCATATTTCTCCACTGGGTGTCAGACTTGCAGCAGCTCAGGCAGCTTTGTGCGCAGAGGAAACACTACAGCCAAACAGAAAATAAAAGCCTGTTTGACCTGACTGCTGTGGTTTATGATCACAGATGAGACTTTTATTTATGAAGGCCAATGGCTTAACCGGAAATCTACATTTGTGTTTTTCTGCTGCAACTTGACGCATCTCTACATGGTAACGTTTATAGGCTGATCCACGCGTCACACACCATGCACTGTTGTGTGTGTGTTAGCACATGAAGGCAGCTGCTGCGCACTTGGACACACACACACACACACTCACACTGACAGATGCATGATGTGACACTCGGCAACGCGTAATTTGCGCATTGGGAGAGCGGTGCGCAAGGTAAACGCACCGCGTGGATGTGTGATGATTTGACTGTTTCTGGACGCCTGATGCTGCTGGAGTGAGTCCAGGGATGCTGCAGCTTATCTGGCTGCCGGAGTGCCGCCGCGCAACGAGGGGCTGCGCCCTCCACATCTGCTGAACGGGAGAGGCGCGGATCAGGCGTCTCTGCGCGTTTTTTCCGACCTCACGCTTTGACTCTCACCGGGGGAATCACCCGCTATGGATCCCTCCTGGGACATTTAAGCATCTCCTGCGGTGATATCGCTCGCTGCTGGGACTGTGGGAGTGCATGCTGTTCCTCCTTCCCAGCCTGCAAGATGGGGAATAGTTTCTCCAATTTGGCCGCTTTCCAGTCCTTGCACATAGTCATGCTCGGTTTGGACTCTGCAGGCAAAACCACCGTGCTGTACCGGCTGAAATTCAACGAGTTCGTCAACACGGTGCCTACCATCGGCTTTAACACGGAGAGGATCCGGTTGGGCGGCGCGGGGGCCTCCAGGGGCATCAGCTGCCACTTCTGGGACGTCGGGGGCCAGGAGAAGCTGCGGCCCCTCTGGAAGCCCTACAGCCGCTGCACGGATGGCATCGTGTACGTGGTGGACTCCGTGGACGCCGAGAGGCTGGAAGAGGCCCGCACCGAGCTGCACAAGATCACCCGGTTCTCGGAGAACCAGGGGACGCCGCTGCTGGTCATTGCCAACAAGCAGGACCTGCCCCGGGCGCTGGATGTCGGGGAGATTGAGAGGCAGCTGGCCTTGGCCGAGCTGAGCCCCTCCACCCCGTACCACGTCCAGCCGGCCTGCGCCATCATAGGAGAGGGGCTGGATGAGGGCATGGACAAGCTGTATGAGATGATAGTGAAAAGGAGGAAGTCCCTGAAGCAGAAGAAAAAGAGGCAGTGATGACAGATTTTGGAAAAGAAAGCTATAAAAGCACCTCTACTATAGAAATATTATAAGATGGAAGATTCAAGGTATATTTTACAGTGATACATAGCAAATAAAAAACACAATGAAGCATAAATATCATTATTGATTACCACAGTCATATTGCAAGTCTCCATATATGATGAAAATATATTAATAGTGAAGCCACTTCAGCTAGAAAATATCAATAATGTTACATTAAACATACCATTTATCAATCTTTTTATTTGCAGAGAACAACTAAAATAGTTATGATATAATTATGAATTATATAAATTCACAAGAAAATCACAATAATCTCAAAATTATGTGAAAAAATATTGATGGCTTGCCTCGATTGGTAACTGTTTTAACCCTCTTTAAAGGCAGATAGTGTCTCCATAAACTGTGGCGCTTCCTCTAAGTCCCTGTAGGAATATTAATAGGACTGTTTCAGTGGAGATGTCTCCAGTGAAGCGGAGATGTTTTTATAAATTGTATGGATCTACTGACAGAGCTCCCTGTCGCTGCCGTGTTGTGCTGTGCACAAATGTGAGACTGTTAAGTAAATGTGATGTGGGATGCACAGACTGGTGTGTAGAGCTTCGAGTTGGTGTTACAATGAAGATGAATCCCCTGAAAAGACACAAGTCTCTCTGTCTGTCTCCTTTACAATCCTCTCTGCCACTTTGAGGTTGAAAAAATGAATTTGAAATGTAGAGACGCAGTGAATAGTTGATTTGTTGATTAATCAGCTACTATTCTGATAATTGAATAATTCGAAGCTTCTCAAATGTGAAATTTTAGGGTTTTCTTTGTCCTCTGTGATAGTAAACGTAATGTTTTTGCGTTCTGGACTGTTGGTCGGACAGAAAAAGACATTTAAAAACATCACTTTGGACTCATTTTGGCATTTTCACTATTCTCTGACATTTTATAGACAAATTACTCGTCAAGTAATCCAAAAAATATTCGGCAGATTAATTGCCAATGATCTTTAGTTGCGGCCCTAAGGCTGACACTGAAACCATGACTCTTTTGTTCAGAGTTCATTGAGGTCACTGAAGTCTGAACTTCATAGAAACATTTGTTGATCATGTGGGATGTAAAGGGCTCTACACAAGAGTGATGTTGCTTAAAAGAATCTCAATTTTCTAAAAAAAAAAAAAAAAAAAAAAAGTCTTGCATTTGCCAAGTTACATCTGGAAAGAATGCTAGTGTAGGAACTAGCAACTGAAAGATATCTTTCTGAAAGTGGTGAATTTCACCCATTTAAGATATTTCTGAGTTCTGTGTCTTTCCTGGAGAACCATCTTTGTTTCCCCCTTCTCTGGAAGCCATATTGGAGGTTTTCAACTCTGTGAACAGCTGATTTTGTCTCCACAGAGCTCAGCAGATGTTTGATCAGATGTTTGTCTGCTTCTGCTTTGGCACTGATCATCACAGATCCATCTGATTGATTTTAACTGTTCACCTTGGATCTACAGCAGGCTTTTTTCAACTTTTCATGTACATGTAGCTCTCTATTTGTAGCCTGGGTGCAGCTTTGACACCTTTCTTCCAAGTTTAGTAGTTTAAAGATGCAGACACAGTAGTTGTTA